>NC_069123.1:7621568-7921568 GCF_026914265.1 Mya arenaria | reverse complement strand
TTTCAGTGCCTAGTTTGTACATGTAGAACTTGTGTCATAAAAGCAGTCTTACTACCCCATGTAAGATGAGTCACGCGCAACAACGCGCCTCTTCTTATTTCGTTTATTGTATGGTTTATGAAAAGTATTTAAAGCCATATGAATAAAGCGCAATCAAATATTTAAGTATGCAAGATTTTAATTAAAATAATCGTTAAAACACGATTTTTAGAGAAACTATTTGACGTCAATAGTGATTTATAATTCGTGACTGCGCATTCGGGTGAAATGTACAAAAGTGCGTTTTCTACGTCAATGTTTCCACAAATCGATAATTTCAGATATCCAAGAAAAAAAGCAATCATGTTTTTCCGATTCAGATCGAAAAATCCGACCCTCGGACACGCCTCGTTTGCGGCTTATGCGCGTGCCCTCGGGTCTGATGTTTATATCCGTAACTATTTGTGCTCACTTGGTGAAAAACATTAATACCATCTTAAACTAAGACAAACAAGTATCCTGTGTGAACTACTCGACTCCTTCATATCATGCTTTATCGTACAACCCATATACCTACATGTACTACATGGCACATTAATAACTATTTCCGATTTAAACTAACCAAACGAGTTCGTTTTACGCCATGTACTCTTTTTGTGTATATAGATAAAGAATATAAGTATCTACCATGGCCGAGAATGTAAGAGCGTAGGGTGTCTTGCGGAAACGAGGTTTACCGAGTTTCTGCAAAACACCCTGCGCGAGGGTCGGGATGAACCTGTCTTACACGAGCGGCTATGGTTGATGCTTTTTCTCCCACCTCAGTTAAACAAAATTAAGTAAAAATGTATTATTTGCTGGAACTTTTTTGTGCTTAGTGGAAATAATTGCGTATGGATATGCGTGGTTATCATGGATACGAGCGCAATGATTCAGAGTATGTTTATAGTCAAATCTGTCTATTAAATAGTACTAAGGAGAGTGAAGCATTATTTCTTTAAAGGTGCATGAACACTTTTTTATGGTGACATTTGAAGCGTGAACTAATAAATTAGCGTTCTAAATATTGCCACAAGACAAAGTTTCCATAATGCTACAGACGACAGTCTTCAACAAGGGAGGTAATTACAATGCGGTGACCATACGGGCATTTTATCTTCGCCCGTGGGCAAGATAAGAATTTCTAGCATGGTTAAATTATTGAATCTACTTATCTGAGGTGGGAGAAATACAAAGTGGATACTCACATAGTGACTTATTTCCATAAATAGTAATCATAGCCATGCATGGACTACTGCAAGTTTGTAGAAATACAACTGTTTGCCGTATGCTGGTAAATGTGACCGTGAGTTATGATGGTAACGTTAGCTATCCTTGTTTAACCCTTTGTAAACCTGTTAATCGATCATTTTTATTAAACACTTTACTGGCCACCTCACAAACTAATTGAAAATTTTCAGCGCTTATCAGACTTGCACATTCAATTTATAAACAGATGCAAACGATATTTATTAATCATCTAAGCATGCAATCATAATATTTTATTCCATTGTGAAATATTTTTTAAATGGTTTTTGTTCAAGTCTTAAGTATACTATAATAATACAATTGTATACAGTTTTGCAATGTTAGACCACTTTCTATTATAAGTATTATTATTTTCTTCAGAGCGTTGTTTAAACAATTATTGTGTGCCTATTCCTTATCATGTATGTGTATTTTCCATTGTATTTGTAAATATTGTGGTTGTCCTCATTGGCCGTATGGCTTATTGGATGTGCAATAAATCTTCTTCTAAAAAAGTTCACGAAACCATTTCATAACTAGCGGCTTGGGTGTCCTTGCAAACTGAATAAGTTGACATTCAACAAAGTCGTGGATGCGCAAAATTGGCGATTAAATAAAAAAGGGATTTTGCCATGTCCCTAAGTTTGTGTCCTTCATTCTGAAGATGCATTTTCATGCAAAGGTGCACATTTCTTTCAAATATTGCCATTAATTTAACATTTTCTTTAATCAGCTCAATGCCTCACAAACAAGGCTGTCTTGTTAATGCATCGATTCTCTGAGGCGTTATTGACCGTTACTATGACCCCACTAACGTATTACGAAAGAATGTTGATGATATTTAAATGAGAAACTGTATCTTTTATTTACATTTAAAAAGTTCAAATCGAAAACAGCGGTTTAAAGACAATAACAAAACACAAATAACAAAGACGGCAATATTTCGTAAGTCATGGTCGTATTCCACGTTATCATAAATATGTGTATAAAATTTGCAATGTCTGCCCCCATAAACAAGTTGTAATTGTTAAAGCCGGGATAGTTAAATGAATGTTCAGATGCTCGTGAAGTTAAAAAGGAGCTTTTCAATTAACTTAAGCGAATAACAGGTTTTATCTGCTTTACTATCGTTTGCAAATGATCTTACCATTTGAAAGATATGGTGAATTAAATGATCGTGGATATTGCTCCGCCGAAACACACCAAGTGAATTTAGAATCGAGTGCAATTTCTATAGCGTGTATATCGACTTCACACATCACAGAAAGCCGACTACTGCAGTCAGCGATTGAGCGTACTCTTTTACGTATAAAGTGGATCTTACTTTTAAGGGGTGGGCTTCTACACCCTCTAAATATCAATACATGTACAATTTGCACGTCTTTCACATCAGCCGCCTAATTAGATCGGAGCATTAAATTGTGTTGTTTAAAGTGCCAAAACGTACTTTTTCAAAATTGTTTTTGTTCGTTTTTAAAGTTAAAAACGTTGTTCATTGCATGGTTGATTAAAGAGTATTAAAACATGTCGTGCCCATATATTCGAATTACAAAAGAACATATGAATCAGCTATATCAAAATTTAAAAGTAATGCGATTTATAAGTTTGATAACTTTAAAAGGTAAATTATTATTAGTCTTATGTATGTTACATTTATGATATGAGATTACTTCGAACGCTGTCTGGGTAGTCGATTTGACAATGTCTACTTAGCATATGGTGTGGGTTACGGTTAAAACGTCCCAAATGTACGATGCAACCGATGCAGTGTGTGTATACCACGTGATAAATCACGTCATATATTCTACGTCGGAAGGCAAATGCTTTAAATGAAGACTTAAATCAAAGATAACATTTCATTAACAACAACATTTTAAATGAAACAAAGGGCAGTCTATGCCGCTTAAACAACCCAGCATCTGTTTTATTTCCGAAATTTGATGAGGTAATTAGTTTCATCAAACACTCCGACAAACCTGTTTCCAAAATAATGCTTTGACAGTGCTCCGTCAGACGGCCGTATTATGAAAAGGTTTGTCGAAGTGTTTTAAGAAACGAAACTCGCAATCAAATTCTGGTAAAGGACAGAAGGGGGAGCTCTGTAAGCGGCATAGACTGCGCTATGTTTCATTTAAAATGGTGAAGAAATAGCGAAGTTATCTTTGTTTAAAGTCTTTTTTCAAATCAAAATGTTGCCTTCCGACGTAGCATTATGACGCAACTTATCACGTGGTATACACACACTGCGATGGTTCTCGATTATGACTGACGGAGCTTTGCTCTAGAAATGATGCCTTTATTAAATGTATCGTCGGCGCTATGACGTCATCTTCAGCGACTGCCTAACATTTTGGCTTCAAAATTACTTTTGGTGTATTTTATCAATTTTGGGGATATATTCACCCTGTGGCAACAAATGTCAACAAATGTTTCCCGTTTAATCGATATAACATGCTCGATCTACGTGTTCCAGTAATATTATTAGGATGTCAATGTCATATTTTGTAATCAAGTACAGAACAGTACTGAACATGGATCAAAACAACACAATGAACATGAAATATGAACATTTAGGTCGGCATAACATAGTTATAGCCGAAATCAAGTTATGATAGCAAGGTCACTAGCTGTACCTTATAAGCGCTATTTTCAGGTGGCAAATGGATTGAAATTAATAAAAAGAAAATCTTAATGCTTTCAGATGCGTTTGTTTCATAATGTTCACAAACAATACCCAGAATAAATGGTAACAACGTCAATAGCCACATCGCCACGGATTTGCTGGTAAAAGATTTCTTAGCTGTCGCGATTCGTAAAAAAAATAATACTATAATGAAAATCTTCAAAAACTATTGCACATAAATTAATGGTCAGGCAAACTTATTCATGAATAAACTTAACTTAAGTTTTCAAAGTTATGGAAAATTGCCTTTTTTAAGTCGAATTTAAGAAAACTAAAAGCTCTTGTGCATGCAAAGTTATGAAAATAAGGAGGAAAATGTTATACTTTATTTAATATATAAATGTGCATAGATTTTAGAAAAAAAAATTGTGGTTTTTCACATAGGTATTGAAATAATATTCGTACAAAGAAATTGGGATATTTTCAATTAACTTATTCGATGTAGAAATAAAATTGTCAGTTCATCCAGCCATTGTTAATAACGTTAAATGTTGATGTTTCGCGGCCCATGTAATTTAGCTATTATTTGAAAGAGTTCTTATATGTAAAATGAATTACCCAAAACACATAACATATAGTTCCGTATTTAAACTGAAATTGGAAGTGAAACGAGCGATTATTCAAACTTTCAAGGCCAACACAGCGTGTTCGGAATATCTTTTTCGGTTTGATGTTAAATTATTATTCCTTTACACATTATTATTACAATGAATACTACAATTCAGATTTCAAACACTGTTTAGAGGCAGACGGTTAGGCCAAAAAAAATGTTTGGTTAGGGTTACATCCTTTTCAAAAACAGGTAGGGTAGGTAGGCTTTTTTTTTAATTAGGCTTTATGTAAGAATATCATTTTCATCATTGGAGAATGGTGTTAAAGTTATCTTCTGTATAAGCATTTAAGGTTTAAACTACATATTGAAAAGCAGTTAAAAAAAAACGAAAAAAAATAATTTTAGTTTTAGTTTTTTTTCAAACTGACTATAAAAACCGGTAGGGTCGGCGCCTATTCCGTAGGTTGGGTCGGGTAACCCGAACCAAATGTAATTTTTTAGGCCTAAGGGCCTAATCGAGACTGAACGAAGGACACAATCGTACTAACAATCATTAAAATAGTTTACCATTAAATGATGGGGATATCACATTGAATCGGCCGGGTAAAACACAAATTACTGCATCAGGGCATGTATTCATAAAAAAACTCTTAAGTAATTTCTTAACTTAAGTAAATTTCCTAAAATTTCCATAGTCAAATTAAAAGAAAAGTATAGGTGTTTTTAACATGAACGCTTGTAAGAGTAACTACGACGTACGAATCCACGCGAACATAACGCATCTAAAATTCTAGAGTAGTTTTGAATTTTTCAACAGTTTAATGTAGTTCTTGAATTTCATATATAAAAGGAGGAGGCTAAATATCAAGAATTTTAGTTATTCCCTTCGTCAAAATGGAAGATACACAACGCCTGAGGCTGCAGTATGTGGCTGATATGGCCCACCAAGAAGTATTCCAGCAACAACTTAACTTTCACCAGCTGTTTTGTTACAAAAAACAGTTTCGGTCAAAATTTGCAAGAACTGATGAATTTACCCTATTAACCAGGCTGCGTGTAACGGATTCTGTTTGACATGATAGTCCCCGGCAAGATATTCTTAAAAGTGTTATCTTGGTTCTGTGTAGATCGTATTACCCTTTCATTTCATAAGGAAACGCATATTGTTTATGCATATCCATTTACTTTGCAATATCAAACAGTGGAAATACAGCACGACTTATTGAAAAATACACATCCGGCTAATGTCGTTTTCAAAACCCGTATCAGCATTATAACATGTTTTGAGTGCTACATTTTACAGACTGAAGTTTATTCGAGTTTTTTTACAATACAAATTCATTATTCAGTTACATTTCTTTCAAGAACATACTTAATTTCATAAATAAATGATTTCGAATGAATCCAAATGTTGATTAGTGTTTATATTTCAGAAAAGGCATAAAATCATTAATGCGATAGATAAATGTGACGTCATTTTCTACATGGACATTCAGGGAAATGTCGAGTAAAGTCTTAATACCGTTTCGTTGGTTTGAACTAAAAACGGTGCGCTAAAACATGAAATAAAAGGAGACATATAATAAAAAGAATATAACGATAGGACTCTTTTCTGACATCCTGAAACACGTCTTGTTCGGTGTATAAACATATATCATTGTTTACATACCGAACTCACGTGATAAAAGCGTCCTGTAAAAATCGTCCTGTAAAAACCGAAAAAGCGTCCTGTAAAAAGCGTCCTGTCATCATACACCCCATACATCCTCTCTTTTGGAATTGGCGTATGTTTGCTATTATTTGGCGTTTGGCGTTTATATGAGAATACGTAATGTAAATGGTATAAATTATGCCTTCAATTCAGTCATATAAGATAACCCACAATAGAACAGATTTCATTGTATGGAAAATTGTCAAAAAATTAATTTTCCTTAAAGTGTTAGTAACCGCTTTAAGCCATAACATTATTTTTTACGAAAGCAAATATGAAACACTGCGGTCGGATCTTCTGGCAGCAGGCTTATATCATTGGTTTTTAAACATTTACGCAAAAATTGGTTCATTCCAAGACAAAAAATAAAAGTTCATTCTATGACCCTTAAAGGTTATTGTCAAAACTGTTATTTGCAATCGGAAAATGTTTATTTATTGCATGTTTTTCCCTCATCGATAATTATATTTGACCTTATATGTCAGAAATTGCTTTTATTGAGAAATTATGTCTCTTAAAACACAACAAACGACAACAATTCAAACTCTTCAAAATTAATGGGCTTCAGCGTTTGTATATTTTTGGAAACGGATGTGTTCATATCAGCTAATGTACAATGTGTGTATACCACGTGATAAATTGCGTCATAAATGCAAAGGCGGAAGGCAATATTTTGCTTTGAAAAAGGACTTTAACAAAAGATAACTTTACTATTTCGTCACCATTTTAAATGAAACATAGCTCAGTCTACGCCGCTTACAAAGCCCCGCCTTCGGTCTTTAACCAGAGTTTAATTGAGTTTCCTCAAACACTCCGTGGAAACAGGTTTGTGTTTGAGAAAACCAATCACCTAATCCAACTTATCTTTGTTTGAAGTACTCATTTAAAGCAAAATGTTGCCTTTCGGCGTAGCGTTTATGGCGTAAGTTATCACGTGGTATACCCGCACTGTTAACTGTCTTCACGATCGCCTTTAAATAACTTGGTATTAAAATTTGTTACAATTGACATCGATGAATATATGTAATATGACAACGGAAACTCAGTGAACGTTAGGATATAAAACAAAAGAAATCACCATGTTGTTTGTGCAAATTGAACGCCGGATACACAATAAGAATAACACAAATACGTTATAACATTTATTTCTAAGATATAAATGTGAGTAAAATTCGCCACTAAAATTAACAGTTTCCAGGGTGAATGACGATATCGTCGATAGCCATGTCAGCATGGTAGCCGCCACCAGTGTGACCCTCGAACTCAAACTGCAATGAAACGAACATAGGGTAAGAGTGTCCTAGTGGTAAATGTTGCATCAGGGAATCTTTGTCATTGCCAAGGTAACGGACTTAGGATTGATTCATTAAGCTGTCTTTACAATCAAGCTAGTATAAATTAGTAAACTCTAATACCAAATTTAAGTACGTGTTTACCCTGAAGAATATTAATCATTGTCTGTTGCTGGCGATGGCATAAACTGATCTACGTTCATTCAAAACAATACGAGATCGAAAGTCCCTAGTTTACATACGTTATGACAATCGGACAAAGATTTGCGGAATAAATGCTAGCTTACCTTGAATGTACCGGTGGTGTGGATGTGTGCGTTCAATCTCTGATGATACCAGTGTTCACCATGTTCACCCGACCATGTCTTCAGGTGGTATATCGTGGTCCCAGCCACCACATTAAGGGTCAAGCTGCCGATATTAACGCCATGCAAGTTGTAGTAGAAGTCGACGCAGTAGTCACCCCCTGCGAACGCCTTGGAATCCAACTTAGCCACCTTGTTGGTGTGACCGGAAGCCTCCAAGTACAGATAGTAGTCTGAAACATTGTCGTCGTCATAAGCACATGTGCAGCAATGGGATTGGCTTTAATTATGGCTGTATTAAGTATTATGTGCCTCTACTCCATCTTTGAGAAGTTTAGAGAAGGGCTTTACCGCAGAGTTTTAACCTAATAGATCAGACAAGCAGCAATGTTAAATGGCGACACGCCGAATGCCATCGGAACAAGGAACATCCCATTGTCTCTGTTTACTACGAGTGACTAAAAGCTCCCTTCTATCCTCTCGCTCTCGCTCTATTTCAGTCTCCCGCTTTATATCTCGAACTTATCACATATTAAGTACATATTAATTCAACATTTCCGTAAAAATGTCCTCATTTATTTGACGTAAAGAACATCTTTGTAAACTTTTTTTTCTTCGAAGTCGATTTAATGTAAACAGAAAAGATGCCCAGAAAAAACCACAATGGTTGGGGTTATATTCTAATTCTGTTTGACTTGTACTAGCATTGTTCCTTTTTCGAATTCACAACATCTTATTTTTTTCTGCATTATTTATTAGTTTCAATGCACACGATTTATGCATTACAATCTGAAATAAAAACTGGAAAAACCAACGCCATCGGACAAAAACTGTTTCAATGCACACGATTTATGCATTACAATCTGAAATAAAAACTGGAAAAACCAACGCCATCGGACAAAAACTGTTTCAATGCACACGATTTATGCATTACAATCTGAAATAAAAACTGAAAAAACCAACGCCATCGGACAAAAACTGTTTCAATGCACACGATTTATGCATTACAATCTGAAATAAAAACTGGAAAAACCAACGCCATCGGACAAAAACTGTTTCAATGCACACGATTTATGCATTACAATCTGAAATAAAAACTGGAAAAACCAACGCCATCGGACAAAAACTGTTTCAATGCACACGATTTATGCATTACAATCTGAAATAAATACTGGAAAAACCAACGCCATCGGACAAAAACTGTTTCAATGCACACGATGTATGCATTACAATCTGAAATAAATACTGGAAAAACCAACACCATCGGACAAAAACTGTTTCAATGCACACGATTTATGCATTACAATCTGAAATAAAAACCGGAAAAACCAACGCCATCGGACAAAACTGTCAGACTTAATATGCATCGATTTTCCTTTATACATTGCAATGGAAATTGACACAGATATAAAGGTTCCCTCGTCAGTTGTCTATCATGAAAATAGGATGTGTTTTAGATATGTACTGTTGGCGTATTCGCTGTGGTCAGCGTGGGGTCCGGTCTGGCTACTTAGATTTAAGATCGAGTATTTTAAGGCGTTACTGTGTTTTATTATAAATACGTTATTCTCATAAAATTATATTCTGCCCGTAATTTAACCGTAACCCAATAACTCTTTTGCAGCATAAGGTTAACTACTTATTTAGCTGTAAAAAAATCGGAAATAGTTTACGGATGTCTAAATTGCTCTAAATAGCAGCGTACGGTTTACGACCATTATATATTTTAAGATATGTACTGTTTGGGTTATTGGTGTGGTCAGAGGTGGGTCCGGTGCTACTGCTAGGAGTGGGTCCCTTGTGACGGGTCCACTGCATCGTGTCAGCGTTAGAGTTCCTCCAGTGACACATGTTAGACTGGAAAGTACACACGTCCGCTGAAACAAATACCATTTGACATCAAATGAATTATTGACACATCATTTGCCGGAAAGTATACCGGAGACCATATCGAATTTAATCTGTAAAATATACAGCTGTATGCTACTCCGGTAAATCGTACTTTTTGTAACAGACTACGCAAAAAGCATTCGATATGTTAAAGGGACTTAACTGTAGCTAAGAAACAAACGTTTGCAAACAGAACGAACGGTAAATAATATCATCACCATTCATAAAAATATTTCCAAGCGTGGGTGACGAGAGTTCCTTTGTTTGTTTTAGATTGCATAATAAGCCTTTTTCAGAAATGGTCTTGAGACGCTCGAAGCAATGGTGTTGTCCACCTATACTATTTCTTATAGCAATGCATGAAGGATACTTACACAAACCATGTGTCTATTTGAGAATTTAATTTTTTAAAAGTATTGCTATTTTGTGAATGGATTAGTTCATACAAGTCCGCACATTGGAACTGTTACTGGCAATGCAGAAGTGAACGAGGATGTTCATTTTACTACCGCAGCTAAAAAAAACACCCAACTCCGCGTGATGAACATGATGGCTACTCGGATAGTTTAGGTTTCGTGTTTGAAAGTAAACTTGTCATGATTATCAAGCTATTTCAATACTATCGTGTTCTTGTGTGTTGCTTAAACATATCAGTTTAGAAGAGTGCGCATCGCACTTGTAGAAATAAAGAATTGTAAAGTGACCAGGAAAAAAGAAAGAAAAAACAAGCTAAAGTTCTGCTTACATCCCGAAGGCGGTGCCTGTGTGGTTATCGGGGCACTTGTCACAAAGGCGGAAGTTGTCCCACTGTGGTCCGGGGGGATGCAGTCGTAAAGAAGCTGAATCTCCTTGACGTCCGTGGGGCTCAGGGCGATTCGCTGACCAATGGTCACTCCGTGCTGCTTGGGTTCAATGGTCATCTTGGTGCGGTCAATGGCAAAAGCGTAGGCGCTGTAATGCATGATGCTTCCGTAGTCGTAGGGTTGACCCAGCATGTCGATGTAGCCAACTGGGTATTTGTTGAAGTTACCCTCATGACCTAAAATAATGTATTCGTTTAAATTACAGTTATATTAACCTATGCTTAGTCATTCTCGTTGAATCGATGGTTCTCTATATAGTGTGGTCTTGTGTGGTGGTGCAACCCAGACAACCCGGAAAACCCAACTTGACCGGTTTGGAGTCCTTCTTATAAAATCACATGTGCACGCGTCAGGAATCGAGCTCGCGGTGCCTTGGTGATACGCAAATGCGTTTATCACTGCGTTCACCTGACAATCATCGGCAGAATGTAACTGCATGCATAAAATAGTTTTTGGAATGGCGTAATGATCTTATTCGGCTCGAGTGACTTTTGTTTCTGAAACGTTTATGAAGAGGAGCACTGCCGGGTGAAATCAAACTTTATGGATGTCATCAACGCTTATCAATACTTTCTCAATTATAGCCCTTTATGGATGTCATCGACGCTTATCAATACTTTCTCAATTATAGCGCTTTATGGATGTCATCGACGCTTATCAATACTTTCACAATTATAGCGCTTTATGGATGTCATCAACGCTATTCAATACGTTCACAATTATAGCGCTTTATGGATGTCATCAACGCTTATCAATACTTTCTCAATTATAGCGCTTTATGGATGTCATCAACGCTATTCAATACTTTCTCAATTATAGCGCTTTATGGATGTCATCAACGCTATTCAATACTTTCTCAATTATAGCGCTTTATGGATGTCATCAACGCTATTCAATACTTTCTCAATTATAGCGCTTTATGGATGTCATCGACGCTTATCAATACTTTCACAATTATAGCCCTTTATGGATGTCATCGACGCTATTCAATACTTTCTCAATTATAGCGCTTTATGGATGTCATCAACGCTTATCAATACTTTCTCAATTATAGCCCTTTATGGATGTTATCATCGCTTATCAATACTTTCTCAATTATAGCGCTTTATGGATGTCATCAACGCTATTCAATACTTTCTCAATTATAGCGCTTTATGGATGTCATCGACGCTTATCAATACTTTCACAATTATAGCCCTTTATGGATGTCATCGACGCTATTCAATACTTTCTCAATTATAGCCCTTTATGGATGTCATCAATGCTTATCAATACTTTCACAATTATAGCGCTTTATGGATGTCATCATCGCTTATCAATACTTTCTCAATTATAGCGCTTTATGGATGTCATCAACGCTATTCAATATTTTCTCAATTATAGCCCTTTATGGATGTCATCAATGCTTATCAATACTTTCACAATTATAGCGCTTTATGGATGTCATCATCGCTTATCAATACTTTCTCAATTATAGCGCTTTATGGATGTCATCAACGCTATTCAATACTTTCTCAATTATAGCGCTTTATGTAAGCACGCATTCAGTGTTGTTGGAACATGCTCATTTAAACAAAATGCCATAAATATTCAAGTTGTTAAGTTGATGCACCTTTCTGGATGTTCTCGGAGTGAATGGTGACGTAGTTGTCACGGTCCGTCCTGCTCTGCTCGTGCCAGAAGCCGAGTGCGTGCAGCAGCTCGTGCATGACCGTTCCCTTTCGCTCGCACCCGTGCCCAATCGTCACGTCCGACTCGCGACCAATGTATCCGACAGGCGTGTGGCAGCTGCAGAAACAATGACAATGGTAAACCAGTGTTCGAACCATGATTCGACTTCGGGCTTAAGGCGTATCTTGGTGCATGCAAGTACCCCCAGCTCCCTACCACCCAACAGCTCCCCCCAAAACACAAAAATAAATTAACTTATTAATTAAGGTGTTTTAACATATAATTATCAAAATGCGCGTTCTGATGTCTGTTGTGTGTTATGGTGGTGTTTTTTCGCACTTTTATCCAAAAAGGTCTATTTAGGGACGCTCCGCCTCCTAGCCCCGCTTGTGTGATCACTTGAGTGGTTTGTGGTATCGGCTTATAAAAGATGAAAACCAAAATTAACCCATACGAGTGTTCATATACGCTGTTCGGCGGCGTTAAATATTAGCTTAAACCAGCTGCTTTGTCAAGTCCCCCGCAGCCCCAACCCGTTGTAGTGTTTTGAGTTGGATGGCGAGTTTACCTTCAATATATACACACCAAGACGAAGTGTAATATAACGATGACGTACCCAGTTCCGGTGACAAACTTGACGTAGCCCGCCTCTCCGGCGTGGGGTTTGAAGTGGATGCACGTCTTTCCGTTCACCTTTGTCCTCGTCTCGATTTCAGACATCGCTTGATGGAAGATGTTCTGCACCGCACTGGCTGCATAGTATTTGTAAAACTTGTGTAAAAAGCGTATCAGTGTAGTCAAATGTTACGATAAAAGTTACAACTGACATTGTAAGTATGTAAAGGCCCGTTCATTTGCTTGAATCTTGTTTTGTTTTCGTCGATAAGCCAATAAATAAAGCCAATAAAGCCAATGAGTATAAATACTAGGGATGCAAACGAATGGCACAATTGATATTCGAATATTTGGTAATTCTTTCGATCGAATATTCGAATACCAAAAAAAAACCCTAAAACTATTTATTCACTAACGTTATAGCCGGGGCTCTGTTACCCTTCTTTGTCGTATCCGGTACACGCGACGGACACTTATTGTTCCACATATAAGCCTCTGAATTTCCCCATTATTAAATACATTGCAAGTCATATATAACAATGCATTAAATTGTTGATATTAGAAATGTTGCTAAAATAAATCGAATGCACTTACACAATCATTTGGCTGTGATTGGACTTAGTTCTTACTTTTAGGGCTTGCCGTCCGTTAGCCGGTTTATACCCCAGATCTTACTTAGTTTCCACTCACCGTGTTAATGTGGTTACCACAATACATGTATTTACCAATGACGAAAATTGATAGTTAAGTAATGTTTGTTGTCGAGTGCTAGTATGTGTATCTTTTAGGACTTGCCGTCCGTAAACCGGTTTAAACCAGTTGTGTCATGTTTGTTGTTTTGCCTTGCTATGAACCGACCTTGCGTAAATGTGTGATGTAAAACTGATGATTAAAGATCAGATCCCGGGTTTTAATATTAATGTTCGCTTTATTGCATAAAGCGTTAAAAAATCGGCAGTTTTCTAAACAAATGAGAATTGTTCTATTGTGAGTTATTTTATATTCCTGAATTGGAAGCATTGATGCCAAAATCAGCTGATTCTGATACAAGAAATGTCAAATTGGTCAATCTTTGAGAGTGCAGCTATAAGCGTATCATGTTCTGCGTTTGTTCGGAATTAATCCTTGTGCTTTGAAATAGGATTTAGGTTACATTGTTCTGGCTACTGGGCTTGTCTGACCGTTCCTAGACGTAGCTCCAACACTTATCGTAAAGCCAATGATGTGTGTATGACCGGTTTGTAGTGTTTGTAATTGTGTATGTGGTGTTAATACGTTGGTGTCTCCAGTTGCTCTTTTGGCCCTTGCATTGTGCCTTGAACAGAGTTTATTTTTCACTGTAGTTATGCCACTTTAGTTTATATTGCTTATATTGCATGTGACAACGTTTGCGAAATGAATCCTGTGAAGACAAATACCTTATCTTCGATTTCAAACCAAATTTAAAGAACCGATAATCATGACAATAAAACGTTTAACATTAACAAAGTGGAAGGCTCAAGAGAAATAGGTACAAATACATGCACATGTAGTCCGTATTTATATGTATATTTGCCTTACGATATGTTTGGGAGATTGTGTATGGCACAACTCCGCCTGACCATCTCCGCCTTCTGTCGGCAATAGCGTTCCTGTGCTGAAATTGATATGGATTACACATGTATATGCAATCTTTTTAATTATTATGAGGATCCATTAAAGAATAAGATGTCGTACATATCAGTTAAAATAATCTAGAACCACGTGTTTTCAATAAAAAGCCGCGTACACCTTAAGCTAAGCACCTAGTGACGTTGATTTTTTTTTTATTTTTTTTTCAAGATTGAACTATCTGAAGCAAAAGAGTTGTTTTGTAGTCGTTATGTTGTTGTATTTTGTACTTTTTAGCATACTTATGTATAGTCATTTATTTTAATTTAATTGTTAAACTAATTAAACTATGCCATAATGTTTAGGGCATATTTTGAAACGCACCGTAAGGTCAGTGATTATTTTGAGCATAACAACCACAGTTCCTTTTATGGAAACCGACATATACAGTTTGACTGATAAGGAATGTTTGTTATGTAATCGTAGACATACTTTGGCTTTCTTTGTTGTATAATACAATAAAGCATCTACACAATTTAAAAGTATGTACATGAACGACAGTGCTAAAAATCGCATTCATTAGGTTTATTAAAGCACTCTCACAGATATACCGTGTTTACAACTTTTTTATTTTTTGTCTTGGAAAGAGCAAGTGTTTGCATAAATATCTGCAAACCAATGATATAAGATTGCTGACAAAAAATCAGATCGTAAATTTGCATATTTCCGTTCGAAAATTAATGTTTTATCGCTTTAACCGTTATTAACAGTTTAAGAAAAATGCATAAAACATCAGTTTTTGAACATAAATATAAAAATCTGCAATCTTTTTTTTTGTCAGCAGTCTTATATAAATGGTTTCCATTGATTTTCGCAAAAATTGGCTCGTTCCAAAAAATAATATAAAAAGTTGTCAAAACGTTCAATCTGTGAGAGTGCTCTTGTTGACTAGCTCAGTATCTTAAAAGTTTATTAATGTACTTCTGTATGTATTCATCAGCTTAAATCTCAGCTATAGTCAAATTTAAGCTATTCGATACGAATTTCTTTATACTTATATTAGAATGAACTTATTGATTTTAAGCTTGTCAAGGTATTGTCGTAGCCTTTGCATGGTTGTGGATGTTGTCCTGCAAAAACTTTATTCTTGGTCATAACAATGTTAGAAATATTTCTATAATTCTAATAATTCTATATGTATTCTAATAATACAGCTTTAAATGATAACATTTAAAGAATATACTACATCTATCCATCAATATATTTCCAGGAATCTCTATTATTCGATTAAGTTTATGCTGTGTTAAGAATGAATTCACGCGCAATTGTTGTTTTTTTAGATTAGTACGTTTGCAAATAAATTTAGAACTTAGAAAGTCGACTGCCACCATCATCGGTTTGGGAGAAAGTCGACTGCCACCATCATCGATTTGGGAGAAAGTCGACTGCCACCATCATCGATTTGGGAGAAAGTCGACTGCCACCATCATCGATTTGGGAAAAAGTCGATTGCCACCATCATCGATTTGGGTTTTCTTATGAACGTTGGACTTACTACTTACGGGCGGGTTCATACACCCACAAAGGATACATACATGTGCACTTTGCATTGATATTACATTAACCAGCCAATTAAACGAGGCCTTAAATTACGATCTTTGATACGCCAGAAACCTTCTGTTCGAAATCACTTTGAGACGGTACAAATTCACATCGATGCAAAAAGGCTGTATGAGCGTGTTTTTATAAGCGGATTGGAAAGTAAGCTTTGCTAAGTTTGATATAAAAACTATAACACCACTACCCTGGAGGTTTCCTCCCGGTAGAAGGCCAATATCTCCCTTAAGCTGGCCTGTGTTCTTTTTGGTTTCGTTGTTGTTGTTTTTAATATATTCTGCACAGATTCCCTCAAAGCGGGTAAGCTATATATGTGTACAAGTATACTATTAAAGCACTGACCAGAGGATTCTCTCCAGGTTGAAGGTCAATATCTCCCTCAAAAAGGCCTGAGGTCTCCTCGGGGTTGGCATCGGGGTCATCTGTTGTTGCGAAAAGGTTTTAGAACTAACATTTATAAGCATTTATATTTTTATGCATATTTTTTATTCTTACAACAAGGTTTCTGCACAGGTAATCATTGTAATCCATATTTGACTGATGCTAATGTATAAATAGCTAAATGTGTTGAGCTAATTGCACCGAATTTAGTGGCAAAGTCAGTTGTACGAGTAACAGACGTCGAGTACTTTATTGATATCACGTCGACCGTTGTTTTATGATATTAATATAACTTATTACCTCCATAAACGACTTCAACCCCAACTTGACTCTGTAATTGAATGGAGAAACAATGTGTTTATACTGTGCATGTTTTAAAAAAAATATTGCAAATGTGTTCAAGAAAGGCAGATTTTACTTGAACATAACATATACCATATACAATGAATATCAATTTTTTTTGCACAATGGTCTTAAACATGCATTTATATATATATATATATATATATATATATATATAAATCTTAAGGAGCAAGCAAACGACATTTGATACAATAGCAGTCCCATTTCAACTGGAAAATTTAAAGTTCCAAACCTCGTCTAGTGCGGGCAAAGCCCAAACATATCCAACAAGAGCCAACAGCAACCAGATTTTCATGTCTTGTCTCCTGTGGATCTGAACGTACACTAACTGATATTAGGACTAAGTTGCCGGCGGAACCTAGTTTACTTATCTCTTCAGAACTCAGATCATGCCGTCTTTATATGGTTAGTGTATCTTTATGTAAGGGTTCAAACAAATCTCGAAGATAATTGACCTACATATATGGGACACAACTGCAATGATACTAAAGGTGAGTGTCCTTAATAAAAAGAGTGACTTATTGTGCTTATCAAGCAAACGACGACGATTTTGCTTCGGATGGCAAATAAAGTCTAAAACAAAATTGTTGGCATGATCAGCTATGATTTCACTGAGATTACATCATAGATACAACTGTAACACTGTCACGTCTTTCGTAACATTTACTGCGAGTTCATAACTTGTCTTTAGTTGTGCGAGCTCTCTATGTATAAGTTTGAGTGTATTAAGTATTGTTTCGTGAATAACTAACCTAAAGACGCGAAGCGCAGTTGTTATCCCCCGCCGAACCGAAGGTTTCGGGAGGGGGATATTGTTTTGGCGTTGTCCGTTCGTCCGTCATTCCGTCCGTCCATCATTCCGTCCGTCCGTACGTCCGTCCGGAGCCATATCTTGGTAAGCATTGATCAGAAAATTTTCAAACTTGGTGAGAATGTTCCCCTTGATCAAATCACGACCATTTGTAATGGGTCACATGGGGTAAAAAACTAGGTCACTAGGTCAAATCTTAGAAAAATCTTTGGAACAAACTAGAGGCATTATACATGGTCAAATATTCATGAAACTTAATCAAAATGTTTTCATTGGTGAACTGTTGGACGTATATAAACCTGGGTTACATATTATTGAACATTAGGTCACTAGTTTAAATCTTAGAAAAATCTTGTCAGGAACCATATCATGGTAATGATTGGTCAGGTTTTGTTTAAACTTGGTCAGGATGTACCCCTTTATGAAATATGGACCGCTTGTAAAAGTGGGTCACATGGGGTCAAAAATTAGGTCACTAGCTCAAATCTAGAAAAATCTTTGGAACACATAAGAGGCATTATGTATAGTCTAATATTCATGAAACGTGATCAGAATGTTTTCCATGATGAACTCTTTGACATGTTTAAAACTAGGTCACATGTGATAAAAAATGAGGTCACTAGGTCAAATCTTACAAAAATCTTGTCCGAAACCATTTCACAGTAGTGATCGGTCGGATTATGTTCATACATGTATGACTTAACACATGATAATAAATGTATAAAATATATGTATTTTATGATGATTTACTTCCATCAACTTCCATTATAATCGATTATGATAGGTTATAATCAATAATCACCAACATGTATATACGTCGGAAGGCAACATTTTGTTTAAAATGAAGACAAAGACAACTTTTTGTTTACTAAATCATTTTTAATAAATCAAAGGGCAGTCTTTGCAAGAGCCCCGCCTGCCTTTTATTGCTGGAGTTTGCTAAGGTGATTACTTTTATCAAACACTGACAAACCTGTTTCCAAAATAATGTGTTGTCAGCTAGTGCTCCGTCAGAAGGCCGTTTTTGTGAAAAGGTTTGTTGAAGAGTTTTAAGAAACTAAACCAGTCAAAACATGTTTGTCGAAGTGTTTGATGAAACAAACACCTTACCATACTCCGGCTATAAAACAAAGGTGTGGCTCTTTAAGCCGCGTACACTGTCATATGTTTCATATAAAATGGTGATGAAACAGTGAAGTTATCTCTGTTTAAAGTCTTCATTCGAAGCAAAATGTTGACTTCCGACGTACGTAGCATTTATGACGCAATTTATCACGTGGTATACACACTGGTGTATACTGGCTAAGGTCACAAATCCGAACACTTTTTGAGGTTTTTCACAATTATTTTGGAGATTTTTTGTTGTAGTAAGTTAATATTGCGTATGAAACATCTTTGGTTAATGTGACAGCATCTGTCAAAGTACAGATTCATGATCTCATCAATTTTATGTCGAAAATCGTTCATTTTATAGACAGTAATTCACCCTTAAATTTATGCTATGGAGGGCACACATACCGAATACTTGAAAAGCAAAAATACATGGTCAAACAATTATACTTAATAAGTATGCTATATTAAATAAACACTTAGCTGCAAAGTTATTTATTGTTTCCGATGTTTTTTAAAACATGAAATTCACATGTAAAGCGTGATTTCTATTTATAAGTATCTTGAATGTAGGTCAACATAACTGCAAAACCTAAAGATGCGCTTGCGCCGTCTGACGTCATTCCACCGTGTGCTACATTTTGATCTTTAAGCGTAATTCGGAACTCCTCGGCCATTTTTTTCAAAAACAACCTCGGATGTATGCAGGGACATCAGTTGAAGTAGTTCGTAAAATTTTGAATTATATCATTAATTAAATGTAGTGTTTTAGAGTTGTATTTATTGATCTAAGTTTAAATTGATTGTCATTAAATTGTATTATTGCAAACATAATTAAGAATCCCAAAGGTTAAGTCACAAAGTTTAACAGCTAAATAAATTTACTACGCGATCTACTTGCAGCGGACTTAAACGTATCGCTTTTTGAGTATATAAACCGTCCAAATACATCCGAGGTTGTTTTCGATAAAATCGCCGAGGAGCTCCGAATGCTTTAAGCGCATTAACATTGAATGGCAATTTTTGGGAAAATACTCAACAAGACAAGATGAAACTTCGCAAGAGTGACCAAGGCAACCCTTTGTATTGAAATAGATCATCGATTAATCGATCACGATATACAAACGCATGTTTTAGCTGGTGTTCGGGATTTGTGCCCTGTTCGGAAATGTGACGTCAACCAGTATGAGTATAGAAATATGGTCGCACGTTTTTGAAATAGATCGAAAGCCGCGTTTCCTCGTGTAGATAAGCACCTAGTTACGTTGATTTTTTTATTGATATTTGTTACGACAACATGTACTCACTCAAGCAGAAGTCTTTTCGTTGTTATTTTGGTGTAATTTGTTTACTATTTAAAACATTAAGTTGTTCATTCGTTCATTTGAGGTTTTATTTTTAAATTAAATGAACTATGCCAATATTTAATAGCAGGTTTTGACACGGAAGGTCAGTGATTATTAAGGAGCATATAGTTCATTTCATGACAACCACGGAGACATATATGGAAACCGTCTAATGAAAGTTTACTGATAAGGAACGTATTTTATGACTTCGTAGACACACTTGTGCTTTCTGTGTTGTCTTCTACAATAATACAATTCAAAATAAGGCACATTTTCGACAGTGGTTAGATGACCTTTTAAAATGATCACTTTTGAAAGAATATATATAATACATTTATTGATAAATAGATTTCCGGGCAGCCCTACCATTCGTTTAATTATATGTAGTATTTAGAATGAATTTTAACGCTCATTTTTGTTGTTGTTGTTTTTTGCTAGACTATTTCTACTTTTTGCAAATGAACTTAGCATTTGAAGGTTCTAGTGCATTGAATGAGCGTGGTTTTTCCATCGCCCAAATATACCAAGTGAATTTCGAATCATTGGTTTAAACAGTATTTATTTTATAACAAATAAACATTTAAAACATACACATATGATATACAGAACTGGGGAGAAAGCCATTGGCTTGTATGAAACATCTTTTCTAATCAATAAGTCGCTATCTATAGCCTGTCAATCGACTTCACATATCAAAGAGAGCCGACTGCAACCGTCAGCGATTAGGGGGTATTATTTTACGTACGAACGTTGAACTTACTTCTGGAGGACCAGCAAAGGATCCATACATCCATATATCAACCTGCAATTAGTTAGATTACACTCGTGAATTTATTAGCGGATTGGCGAGTACGCTTTGCTTCGTTTGAATAAATTCGAAATAGCAATAATTTCGGATAAACGGTGTTTATATTTATTTGCACACAGAAGGAGTCACATACGTAAACATATAATATGGCATCACCTTCTACGCTAGTCTGTGGTCTCCTCGTTCTTGTTATCAAGTATGCAATGAGTAACTCAGGGAGGGTAAGACCGCTAGATAAGTCATTAACATGTACCATTTTCATACAAATGATGTATGTTTTTGCTACGGCATTAAATAAATGCCCATTTACAAAAATATTCTGGTCGTTTGTTGATTACTTACTAACTAGGGATATGAGAGTCATAACTGACTCGTAAAGTTTAAAACCTCGCCCAGTGCGGTCAAACCAAGGGCATATCAAACTAGATCCAACAGCACCCAGATCTTAATATATTGTCCCCTATTAGTCTTAACGTAAAAAATGGTATGGGGACTGAGTGGCCGGTGGCCTTGTTTACTTATCTCTTCAGAACTGAGACCATGCACTCTTTATACTGTTGTAATTGTAATTTTATGTAAAGGTTCAAATAGACCTCAAATATAATCCATATACATATACGGCAAAGAAATGTAACGATTTTAAAAGTGCGTGTCCTTAATAAATATCATTCGTGAGCGATTTATCATACTTTTCGAGGCAAATGGGGATGAGTTTGCCTCATATATCAAATGAAGTAATTTCAGAAGTTTGAACCACTTTAACACTCAATTCTTTGAATGTAGAATAGTGTTTTCAAATGATAGTACATTGTATTTATTATTTATTTTAAACTGGCCCTAATTTTACGAAATTTTAAGTGTAATTGATTTATTAAAAAGTTCATTGTTTCATTCTGCAATATGATTTGTTTATACATACATGGTTCTACATAACCAAAACTGTAGTTTACCATGATTCGCTTTAAAATATTTCCCGTTAAAGGTTCAAAAACTCTTTACAATGATAAAATTAAAGATATTGAGAGATTAGCTTTATTATCTTAAAAGGGAATTATTAAAGCTTGATTGAGAATTTAGGGCAATAGTGTTGGCTTGATCAGTATTTTGCATTCGTGGTGATTCTAATTAAATTAGTTATATCAATATTCGTGTCCCACTGTCCCGACCTTTGTATCAATTTGCAAGAGTTCATAACATGCCTCTATTCCTTCTAGATGTCGTTTGAAGTCAAGCTATTGCTCAAAATGCTTTAAATTATATGCGGTCCGGACAGTTATTCTACGAATCACGTAACTCACCCGCAATTTGTCGTTCAATGGCCTATTGTCATGGGTTCTGTCCCCTAAAAAGGCACTTCCATAAAGTTCGGCAAAATACGGATTACATTTTTGCGACAAATGTGCGGAATTATGACGGTTCCTCTCCAACAATTCATCTGTTTCAATTCTATTTGACATGTTTACGATACTGAACAAGTGTTCTGTGAGTATCGTAACAAAGTGCATGGAGATTGCGGGATAATTAAACAATCTGTGCCATTTTTAAGAATTATTTGTCAGCAGTTTAATATCAAACACAAAATTAAGTATTGGTTAAACTTTGTTTTGCAAATTGGTAATAAACTCTTTCATACTTCGCCAATTGGAATACTAAGTAGTACTCAGGTCGAAACGATGTCGCCACTTATCGCCCAAACAGACAGTTAACACAAGCGGATTTAGAAGGGGTGGCGCTTAGGGTAGTAACCCCAAACCCCCATGCAAACAATTTATGCCATATACATTTTGGTTCTAAGGTAGGGGCACGTGTCAAAAGGTGGCTCCCCTATGTAACGCCTCTCTAACGTCAATTCCTGGATCCAAGCCTGGTCACTCAAACAATGTCATGCATGTGTCATGTGTATCGTGCATCTTCATAAAAATGCCGAATAAATTTAAAAACGTTAGTACAAAAAATGTTGTTTCCGATGGAAATGGCCGAGTAGTTCCAAATGCGAGGTCAAAATCAACCAATAGCATGAGTCTTACCAGATGGCGTCACGTGGTGTTAAAATTGTTAATTGACATTCTCGCCGTCTATTGCGACAAGTAGAGAAGTGGCATGAACTCGCGATAGCAGTGTGTGTAAACCACGTGACAAATTGCGTTATAAATGCTACTTTGGAAGCAACATTTTGCTGCAAATGATGGCTTTAAACAAAGATTACTTACTATTTTCTTCACCAGTTTAAATGAAACATAGCGCAGTATACGCCGCTTTCAGAGCCCCGCCTCCGGTCTTTTTACCAGAGTTTGATTGAGAGTTTAGTTTCTTAAAACACTTCGACAAACCTTTACACAAAACGGCCGTCTGTCGGAGCACTGTCAAAAAATATTTTGGAAACAGGTTTGTCGAAGTGTTTGAGTAAACTAATCATCTTATCAAACTGCGGTAATAAATCAAAGGCAGGTCTCTTTCTGTGGCACAGACTGCCCTAGTTTCACTTAAAATTGTGTAGTTAAAGAAAAGTTACGTTTGTTATATGTCTTCATTTTAAGCAAAGTGATGCCATCCGACGTAGCATAAATGACGTAATTTATCACTCTGGATGGGGGTATTATGTTAAAAAGATTGAAACTGCACGACATTTCTCAAAATCGTTATAAATGCTTACTCTACTGTCATTGAAGTAGTACTAAATCGTGAGACCAGGCCAAATGTAGACACGACTTTTTGTTCCTTATCCTAAAAGCTCATGACATAGTTACTTTGCACTTTCGTAAGTACATCTATAAATTAATGATGAATGCGAATATAATCAGTTCTTGTTATAATTAATAATAATATAAACTGAAAAGAAAACATGTTTCGAACGAATATATAGTTTAGCACTGACAGTTTAAAGATGCAATCTTACTCCCAAATTAATAATACCATAATTAATACAATTGTTTTAATTTACCGAAAACAATGAATATATATCGAAAACAATGGTTCTCATGTTGAATTTGAAGGGAAGTGTGCAGAAAACACGGTATTTCTACCTCATGATATAATAATTGATCACTGTAAACCTAAGAGCATTCACTAGTTAATTAATATTTGTGCGTATTCAGCTTTTAAATACAAGGTTGCAATCTTGTTATCAGTAATTATTATTTTCCATAAATGCATTATCTAGTAAATATTATAGAAAGTATTTAAGAACAACCCTATGCAATTATGTTGGTATGGAAGGAAGACGGACATTTAATGCAGCTTGTGTTACGTTTTCCCTTCATCCATACGTTCGACCCGGCCTGTAACTTAGTACCTTGGACAATACATAAATACTTATGACGTAAGCTTGATAATTTGATAATATAGATGAATGTACGTATCACACAAGTTGTTCAAAGTTTGAAAGTAAGGGATATTTTGGCTGCAAGAACATGTATAAGACACACAGAAGAGTTACTAGTATATATGTGTGCTTTCTTTGATGGCAAACTATGGAACTCTTCTAGCCGGTTAAACAAATCACATGAGCTTATGCTGTGTTGTTATGTTGTCTTGCCGACTTTAAATGAGTCTTATCTTATCATTCCCCGTTACACGGCTACGAAACATTGGTTCCAGCTCTTTTATGAGCTGTATATAAAAAAAAAGAGCCAACGACACTTCCTAGCTAGAGTAAACGATCGAACATCATCATAATACGTAAGTATGACTCCTTATTCGTTTCTAATAACACAATTATGAGGTCTTATTTTAAAGAATGTAACGCTATCTCAATATGTTATGAATACAGAACTTGAAGTATTCCATTATTATTCACATGAATACAGAACTTGAAGTATTCCATTATTATACAGCGAAAAGCTCAGCCTCCACGCTTTGGCTGAAGCTCCTTGACTCCAGCTCAACCCAGAACAATAGCATAAACATTCTTAATCATCGGCAATTAAACAGGCGGTCTTATTTATTCCCGACAAAATAAAATCACTCGATTATTATAGTGGTTTTATCTTAAACTGTTACTTTTAGGTAAATTCACGTGAAAATCGATGAAAATGCTCTACTACCGTTTGTAAACATGCACGCGTTTGTAGATGGGAGAATCGTTCTTACTATACTCCATAAACAGTATATATGTTTACAAAATAACCGAAACACGTGTGAAGATTAAAACTATTTATATAGCACTGCATTTTCCGATTTCTCAAATAAGCTCTTATAAGTATGGTTTTAGATAAAATAACGAGTCATTTTTACGTGTCATAGTGATGTCCGCTCTTTTGCTTTGCATGACTACAGGTAGACGGATGTGTCATTGTCTCTTTTTATATCCAGCTCTTAAAATAGTTGGAGGCACTGTTTCGGAGCCTTGCAACCATATAACATTTCTGTAACAAAGTGAACATTAACTTTGATTGTTTAAGACAATGCAAATTTGTGTTGGGATAATTTACCCTTGTTTTTGGAGAGAGCGGCAATATCCGATCTTGCCTAGCTTCGTCAGTGATTTATATTGGTTGGCTGTATCCTCCAAAATGGCGTCCCCCATATAAATTTACGCAAACATTTTATTTATTAGCGTTTTTAGCTATACTGTGTTCATTTAAACGTGTTATATATGTTCAAACAATGTCTGTTTCGCATCCACTTTTGAAGAAGTTGAAAGGTATATTAATCGCTTCAAAGCTTGCTGACAATACAGCGAATTTTAAAGTAGCATAACAAACGGAATATAGTAATTCGGACATACTTTTTGGAAAGTCAATCCCAGACATCTAAGAATTGAATCGTATTGTTCGTATTATATGAATCTTTGAATGCTTGAATGCTTAAATTCGATTTTGCATACCCACAGATCTTGTTAGCACATAAACTCAATACAAATACAACTCACTCTTTAATTATTATTGATACAGTAGTACATAGTTCAGATATTCACATGTTTCGATCTGTTTTTATTGTTATTATATATAAAGTCTTTAAGATAAAATATGTTAATGACAATTAAGGTCTAATCTCAAACAGTGGATATTTGAAACATTATTTACCATACATTTACAATAATTGAGACTACTGTAGAGTGCAGCAATGAAATAAACAATGACCGTTTTAACACCAAGCAATTCTTTTAAAAATGGGATTTTAGCTCAAGAGCAATGGAAATGTGTGTGCTGCACCCTGGCCTTCTTTGGTAGAACCTTTTGCTTACATGGAGTCCAGCATGTGCACCCTAATGCCTTTATAGAATTAAATACCTTTAAAGCTGCACTCTCACAGATTTACAATTTTTAAATATCTGCAAACCAGTGGTAAAAGACTGCTGACAAAAGATCAGAATGCAGATTTTCACATTTCTGTTAAAAATTATTGCTTTATGGCTAAAAGCGTAACAAATGGAAAAATGCATAAAACATCAATTTTTGAGCTTATACAAAATTCTGTGATTTAATTTTCACTGGTTTACATGCATTTTCACGTAAACTGGTTCGTTCCAAGACAAGAAATAAAACAAGTTGTCAAAACAGTCAATCTGTGAGAGTGCAGCTAAGAAGTTATTTATTTTGTTTTCATTAACACTTATGAATATAAATACATTCAGACTTAAACATATTATTGTTATTGAAACCTTTTTTCAGCATTTGTGATTGCCCTAAGATCAAAGGATGAGCCAGTAAAGGATTCCCACCAGTTATTGCTGCCACTTTGTGAAACTATAGAGAAAATATTCCTGCAAGGGCTTAAAGGTTTGACTTAAGATTTTGTTTCCATTTGTTACAGATTAAAATGTAAAGCAGTTGTAGTAAAATTAATGCTTAAAGTGACACTCTTATTTAAAATCAATACATACACATGTAAAACAAACATAAATTTTAAATGTTACATCCTCAACTACTTACTAAATAATGCATTTATGGAAAATATTAGTTACTATTAACAATATTATAACCATCATGTATTTAATAGCTGAAAAGGCAAAAATATTAAATGATTGGTGAATGCTAAAAGATTTACTGCAATCTACTATTGTCTCATAAGGTAGAAATACCATAAATAATCTCAGTATCCTTCTTAAGCATCATTGTTTTCGACATTGGTTTATCCATTTTGGTATATTAAAACAATTGTTTTAGATGTGTTAATTCTTATTTGGGAGTAATAATGCATCATTTAGGGGGCGATTTCAATTAAAATCTTTAAAAAAATGATTATCTTAGTTGTAAATTGAATTGATCTTAGGCGACTATAAATTAATTGCTAGATTTTCATCACCTCTTTATTCTGCTGCCCGTTTAATTTTATTAACTCTAATAAAATTATTGAACTGGCTCTGTTTTTCTGAAGTGAGCGATAAAATATGCAGATCTTTTACTATCTTCTGCTTAATGTGTACTCATTTTCAACAACATCTGTTTTTCTACATGTTAAATTTCTGCAAGCTTCCTATACAACCCTCGTATATATAAGGTCTAATAAGGTCTAAGTGGTCTTATTGTTAATCTTTGCTGTACATGTATATTTTTTTATTTTATGTGTTTGATTCATAATCTTTATTTTTCCCTTTAGCCACCAATTCCTGGTTTGGACAGCCAAAGACTGAGTATTGGGCATGGATCTCCAAAATACCTACACTACCCGATCACAAGAGGTATTAATTATTACCTGATGCCCTAAATAAATGTAATTCACTATTTTCGACTGTTTCACAAATAGTAATGAACAATTCAATGTTTTGAACGCGTGAGGCTACATTATAGGTACGTCATGGGTTTTACTGAGATTCTAAAAATACACTGCATATTGTTTTAACTCTTGAATTTCCAGTATTGGTTTTGTAATTTTAATTGGTTCACGGAGAATACCGAAGAAATTTCAAGCGCTCAATCGTCTTTATGATATTGATGTTTGTTGTACAACTTCATTATATTTGCTTTACAAAAGTATTTGTCATTTTTTGTGTTTGAACAAAGGTAATTAGGTATTAAACCAGTTGTTGCATAGGCCTTGGTGTCGGGGATGACATTCTGAACTGTTGCCCTTGGCCTTTCCGCCTTGGGACAACAGTTCAGAAGACATTCCCTCCACTCCGGGACAGCAGTTTTGACTGTTACACAAAAACCCATGCAACAACTGTATAATGTCATAGCAATGTCAGTCATACACTTTCATGAGGTTGCCAATAGGCTTTTGTAACCACATTCAATTATTTTATTAATAGTCTTTTGGGAAATGTTTAAGGCTTAAGAATACCAAAGGCTGAAGATACTATTTTGAACTCTTTCAAAGAACGAGACAAAGTATAGTTTCACCTGCTGCGTAAGGGCTAGCAGCATCCATTTAAGGAACAAATTGCGGGATCAATGTCATTATCGGGGTATGAACGCAATTGGGCTGGTCAAAGTGTGTGGAGTCCGAAGACTCCACGCATTCTTTGACCAGCCACATTGCGTTCATATCCCCGATAATGACATCAATCCCGCAATTCATTACTTATATTTACACCAATTGTGCATTCTTTCATTCAAGAATTGTAAAAAAAATACTTTATTTCATTTTAGAAAACCTTTCAGTAATCCTTTCTTACCCATTCTGTAAATAGAACGACCTGACGGTAACCGGAAATGTTTTATCAAATGATGTCACGATAACGCGTGAAAAGATCAACCACTTGAAATCACTTTTAAACGTAAAATTGAAACACTTTTGGCAACGATACATTTAACATATCATAATTTAACACATTTTAAAATGTTTATTTATATTTTACGGCACCAGCTGACACAATACAAACAATAATAAGATAAAAAATGTTCATGTATATTGTTATGCGATGAATTGCGATCCGAACATATCCGAAGATGTTGCGTTTATCAATTGATAAACGCAATTGCCAAAGGCATTTCATTTAGGGAATGGAAGTTGAGGTGTAAATATTATGATGCTGGATCAATAGCTTGAGAAGCTCATGTCCAATCATAGACAAATTTGGTCATATCCTTTTAGTCACCTGAGGTCCTTTGATTATATAAATCATTTAAATTGGTATTGTCCAAGCAATAAATTCAGAAGCCTTTGTCCAATCACCACCAAATTTGGTCCGAATTTGTATCAGCATGATATCTAGGTCAAGTCCGATGACCAGCCATATTGCCTGATTCACACAAGAGTAATCGCCCCTTAATTATAGAAATAACCTTATATTGATCTTGTCCTATCAATAACCTTAAACTGCTTTGTCCAATTGTCACCAAATTTGGTCAGAATGTGTATGGCCAGAATATCTTGGTCAGGAATGCTAACAAGCAACGTGACCTCAGTCTCTCTTGAATGATGACCCTTGAATTGCATAGGCTGTATTTACATTGTCTGCTCTCGAAATTTGGCTTATATACAAATGGTTATCATCAAACTTGGTGACATTTAAAAAGGGTGGGCATATAACAGTTGGTGCTTTTGTTAACCAGGTTTCACATAGTGAAATGGATGAACTGGTTATAAGGATGACGAACGTCGTTGTTCGGGCGGGCGGCGTCAAACTCACCTATGAAACTGAATAACTTAAGTTAGGGTTAAGTTAGGGACCCAACTTGGTCTTTAGGATGAGTTTATGGATACCTTTCATGTGATTGCGTTTGGGGTCCCTATGGTCAAGGTCACTGTTACTAAAAATAGAAAAACAGACACAGGCGGAAGTTCTTCTGTTAAACATTGGGAACCTGGTTTCGTCGCATTGCGGCGTTTCTTGTTTTGTATTTAAATACAGACTCAAATTATAATAATCCCTTTTTATTGTTGATATATCCACATAATATATAGTATACATGAACTGTAAGCTAAACATAATTTTGCATAATCATACAATGAAATAGTTTTATAGTAATGATGTTTGATGTTGTTTTGCAGGTGTCATCCATTTCTGGCGATGAGTGTTTCTGCTGTGAAGAAAAATAAAAAGGTACCAAACATCATTGCTTGATTAGAGGAATAAAGAGGTTTTTCTCAAAAATAAAGGTTTTCCTTCGACAAAATCAGAAAATTTAAAGTTATTTTGCAAAATTGAAAGTATTTTTTAAAACTAAAACATTTTTTTCCCAAAACAACAATTTTTTACTTTTATAGACTCGCCATGATGTTGGTAGAGGCAGAAACTTCATGAGGACTGCCCTCGTGAAAAAGGTGTTGACTGGAGTCACAGACATCATGAAAAACAATTTCGACTTTAGAAATGTAAGCATGGGTCTGTAATATAATGTAAATTGTCATCATTGTAAGCTTTTTATTGCAGGCTCAAAATTTCTGTACCTTACAGGTAATGGAAACTTTGAAAGTCTTTTTAAGTATAAGAGGGTGAACATTCTTCAGCTCGTTTGTTTTTGGAATAAAAAAAAATCGAGTTACCCCCGGTATATTAAATGTCAAAGCTATTGTGTCGATGTCAATGCAGTTCAGCAGCCATGCAAGTATTTAAACCATGGCAAGGGCAGTACGGCATATTTTAAGCAGTCAATGTTGCACAGCATATGAAAACGTCTGGTCTCATTAAAAGAGGCGTACAAGGCTATTGTAAGGAATTTTCAAAAGGCCCGGGGTCAAATTCTGGGACGTTTTTGGCAATTTTCCGGACGTATAATACGTCTACGTCCGCTTATTGAAACCCCTGGCCTGAGTTAAAATAATTGTTCAAGATATTTGAATGAAACCTGGTACACATGTTGCCAGAACTCTGGCTATAATTGTTATTGTATTATGCACTTTTCCAATGAAAATAAATGGAGAGCATTGGCGTTCGCTAAGCAGCATTACTGCTAAATTTGGATGTGAAGTCCATTAATATAAAAAAATGATCTGACAGAAACTTATTTAGCTGTAAACATTTTTTTTCAGACCTGGTATTATTCAGGAGGCTCAATATTGGGAGATGAAATATTGTTAGGTAAGAAATTTACTTATTATTATTTTGTTATCATTACTTTGTACGTGGGTAAAAATGGCAGACGGACGCAGTCAATAAAGGTTTACAAAATGCACGATCCTGAAAGTTCTGTTTTAACATGTATATCAATTTGGAAACAAATGTTTGGACCAATAAATTACAAGTAAGACTTTTATTAACCAGGTTTTCACATAGTGAAACCTGGTTATTAGAATGGCGAACGTCGTTGTTCGGGTGGGCAGGCGGCCGGGCGGCGTCAAACTCACCTATGAAACTAAATAACTTTAGTAAGGGTTGACATATCTTGACCAAACTTGGTCTATAGAAAGAGTTTATGGGTACCTTTCATGGGATTGCCTTTGGGGTCCCTAGGGTCAAGGTCAAGGTCACTGTTACTAAAAATAGAAAAACGGTTGAAACTGAATAACTTTAGTTAGGGATGACATATCTTGACTAAACTTGGTCTATAGGAAGAGTTTATGGAGACTTTTCATGGGATTGCGTTTGGGGTCCCTCGGGTCAAGGTCACTGTTACTAAAAATAGAAAAACGGTTGAAACTGAATAATTTTAGTTAGGGTTGACATATCTTGAACAAACTTGGTCAATAGGAAGAGTTTATGGATACCTTTCATGGTATTGCGTTTGGGGTCCCTAGTGTCAAGGTCAAGGTCACTGTTACTAAAAATAAAAAATTGGTTGAAACTGAATAACTTTAGTTAGGGATGACATATCTTGACTAAGCTTGGTCTTTAGGAAGAGTTTATGGAGACCTTTCATGGGATTGCGTTTGGGGTCCCTAGGTTCAAGGTCAAGGTGACTGTTACTAAAAATAGAAAAACGGTTGAAACTGAATAACTTTAGTAAGGGTTGACATATCTTGACCAAACTTGGTCTATAGGAAGAGTTTATGGATACCTTTCATGGGATTGTATTTGGGGTCCCTAGGGTCAAGGTCACTGTTACTAAAAATTCAAAAATGGTTCAAACAGAATTTCTTTAGTTAGGGTTGACATTTCTTGACCAAACTTGGTCTATAGGAAGAGTTTATGGATACTTTCATGGGATTGCGTTTTGGGGTCCCTAGATTCAAGGTCAAGGTCACTGTTACTAAAAATAGAAAAACAGTTGAAACTGAATAATTTTAGTCAGGGTCTACATATCTTGACCAAACCAGGTATAAAGGAAGAGTTTATGGATACTTTTCATGGGATTGTGTTTGTTGTCCCTAGATTTAAGGTCAAGGTCACTGTTACTAAAAATAGAAAAATGGTTGAAACTTAATAACTTAAGTTAGGGTTGACATATCCTGACACAACTTGGTCTATAGGAAGAGTTTATGGATACCTTTCATGGAATTGCATTTGGGGTCCCTAGGTTCAAGGTCACTGTTACTAAAATTTGAAAAATGGTTCAAACTAAATTTCTTTAGTTAGGGTTGACATTTCTTGACCAAACTTAGTCTATAGGAAGAGTTTATGGATACTTTCATGGGATTGCGTATTGGGGTCCCTAGATTCAAGGTCAAGGTCACTGTTACTAAAAAAAGGAAAACAGTTGAAACTGAATAATTTTAGTCAGGGTCTACATATCTTGACCAAACAAGGTATAAAGGAAGAGTTTATGGATCCTTTCATTGGATTGCGTTTTGGGGTCCCTAGATTCAAGGTCAAGGTCACTGTTACTAAAAATAGAAAAACAGTTGAAACTGAATAATTTTAGTCAGGGTCTACATATCTTGACCAAACCAGGTATAAAGGAAGAGTTTATGGATACTTTTCATGGGATTGTGTTTGTTGTCCCTAGATTTAAGGTCAAGGTCACTGTTACTAAAAATAGAAAAATGGTTGAAACTTAATAACTTAAGTTAGGGTTGACATAACCTGACACAGCTTGGTATAAAGGAAGAGTTTATGGATACCTTTCAATGGATTGCATTTGGGGTCCCTAGGTTCAAGGTCACTGTTACTAAAAATAGACACAGGCTGAAGTTCTTCTGTCAATCATTAAAAACCTGGTTTCGTCGCATTGCGGCGTTTCTTGTTTTATTTTTTATGCTAAATTACTATTGACAATACTTTGTTATCCCCCGCCGAAACGAAGATTTCGGGAGGGGGATATTGTTTTGGCGTTGTCCGTCCGTCCGGTACCATATCTTGGTAGGCATTGATCAGAAAATGTTCAAACTTGGTCAAAAACTAGGTCACTAGGCCAAATCTTAGAAAAATCTTTGGAACATACTAGAGGCATTATACATGGTCAAATATTCATTAAACTTAATCAGAATGTTTTCCTTGATGAACTCTTGGTCATAAATAAAACTGGGTCACATATGATCGAAAATTAGGTCACTAGGTCAAATCTTAGAAAAATCTTGTCCAGAACCATATCATGGTAATTATTGGTCAAGTTATGTTCAAAATTGGTCACGATGTACCCCTTGAAGAAATATGGATCACTTAAAAAAGTGGGTTACATGGGGTCAAAAACTAGGTCACTCGTTAAAATCTTTGGAACATACTAGAGGCATTATACATGGTCAAATATTCATGAAACTTAATCAGAATGTTTTCCTTGATGAAATCTTGGAATTATTTGAAACTGGGTCACATATGATCGAAAATTAGGTCACAAGGTCAAATCTTTCAAAAAACTTGTCGAAACTATTTTATGGTGGTGATTGGTCTGATTAAGTTCAAACATAGTCAGAATGTTCTTTTGGGTTAAATTTCGACTGTGTGTGTCATATGGGTCAAAAGCTAGGTCACTAGGTCATATCTTACAGAAATCTTGGGAACACTCTAGAGTCAATACATCTGCTCTAATTTCCATGAAACTTTATCAGAATGCCTCAATAAAATCTTGGAATAGTTTGAAACTAGTAGGTCATGTGGGGTAAAAAATGAGGACCCTAGGTCGAATCTTAAATAAACCTTGTGGACACTCTAGAGGCTATATTTTTTGCAATATATCTGGACTAATTGTCATGAAACTTGATCAGAATGTTAGCCTTGATATAATCTTAGATTAGTTTGGAACTGGGTAACATGGAGTCTTAAACTAGGTTTCTTGGTCAATTCTAAATGTTACATTATATACAATATTTTTTTTATTTCAAACAGTTGCAATCAAACTCAAACGCATATATATATATATATTTCACCAACAATTGATTTCCATTCCTTGACTTAGCCCAATCAGGCGGGGGATATCAATTCAACGAATTTGCTTGTTTAACTTGCAATGGCTGTCCGCTAAGCGCAGTGGTCAGCGCTCTTGATTCTCACAAAGGCAACCAAGGTTCGATTCCCGACCTGGGCGCATGTTAGTTCTTTGGGTACTCTGGTTTCCCCCACAACACAAGACCACACTCTCTTGAACATTGTGCCAATGAGAGTGGCCAAGTATAAGTTATGATAACTTTCTTTACAATCATTGTTAAATAAATAATGTTTACCGTAAACTATCTTACAATACCTTCTAAATGTACAATTGAGGAAACCCCCAAAGAGTATTGATTACCGCCAGTGTTTATTTTTGCTTATTGCAGAAATCTTTTCGTCACTTCTCTTGGAACTTCAGCCCATTGAATTCAAGCTCCAATTAAAGGTAAGGCTACAGCATTATTTTTTAAATTATTATAAATAATTGATATATTTGTCCTGATCAATCATATTTTTATTTTCCCAACTAAGTATTTATATTATGTATATAAATATATATTACCCGTTTTAGTCTCCTGGAAAGTGTCAGACACATAATCATATAACTAACGTGTTTTTATGATGTTTCTTCCCCAAAAAGATAACATTTTGGTCAGATTTATATGTTTTTTTGTGTAAAATAAGTGATTACTTAAGAAAACAATTTTTTTAGGCTTTGTCTTAAAATTGTGTGGAAAAAAATTTGATGAACAAATTATAAGTTTATGGTGGCCTTTTTAAGGTGAAGTTTTAGTAGACAACAATTGTATACTTTAACACTCCTTTTGACCTTCTTTCTTATTTTTGAAGCTTCAGCAATAAAATTTTGACCATGTGTATAATTTTTGAAACAAATACCAATGTTGTGCTTGGATGACCTTTACAACTACATCAATTGACAATTATGTCTCCCCCTCTCTGGGGGAGACATATTGTTTTTGCCCTGTCCGTCAGTCCGGTAGTCCGTCAGTCCGTACATCACACTTCGTTTCCGATCGATAACTGGAAAACCGCATGACCTAGGATCACCAAACTTGGTAGGGAGGTTGGTCGTGAGGTGTAGAGGATCCCTATTGTTTTTGGGGTCACTAGGTCAAAGGTCAAGGTCGCGGCGACCCCCAATATAAAAAACATTTCTGCTCAAAATCTTGAGAACGGTTTGACCTAGGTTCACCAAACTTGGTAGGGAGGTTGGTCATGAGGTGTAGAAGATCCCTATTGTTTTTGGGGTCACTAGGTCAAAGGTCAAGGTCGCGGCGACCCCCAATGTAAAAAACATTTCTGCTCAAAATCTTGAGAACGGTTTGACCTAGGTTCACCAAACTTGGTAGGGAGGTTGGTCGTGAGGTGTAGAGGATCCCTATTGTTTTTGGGGTCACTAGGTCAAAGGTCAAGGTCGCGGCGACCCCCAATATAAAAAACATTTCTGCTCAAAATCTTGAGAACGGTTTGACCTAGGTTCACCAAACTTGGTAGGGAGGTTGGTCATGAGGTGTAGAAGATCCCTATTGTTTTTGGGGTCACTAGGTCAAAGGTCAAGGTCGCGGCGACCCCCAATGTAAAAAACATTTCCGCTCAATATCTTGAGAATGGTTTGACCTAGGTTCACCAAACTTGGTAGGGAGGAAGTACAAATTTCATGTCCATCATTGATTATTTCTCACCTACGACCACACAATGGGGGAGACATGCGCTTTTTCAAAAAAGCAATCTCTAGTTCTCAATCACATTTTAATCCCTAGTGGCATTGCCTTTAATCAACAAACTCATTCATTCTCATAAAAAAAAAACATTTAAACTTTCACTCAGGTAAGCAATTTAGGGCCATCATGGCCCTCTTGTTTTAAATTGATTAACATAAAGAAGAAGACAACAAAAGCAATTGTTTTGTTTTGTTACCAAGGTCGTACACATTTGTGGTGTTGTCACATTCCTTGCTCCCTCATACACAGTCATTTGATAGAAATGAACTCCTGCTTTGGTGTCATATGACCTGAAATACATTTAGTGACATTTAACCTAAAAAAAATCAGATTTATCAAAGGGGTAACTCCTGCCAACGATCTAGCATAAAATAACTATTCATTACTGCAGTTTTAAAATGTCAGAAAATCTTGAAAGACCTAAATAGCTATGTATTTCAGGTCATGTGACACTAAAGCAGGAGTTCATTTCTATCAAATGACTACGCCTGAATAGTGACTTTAGAGCTTACATGATCATATTTCAGAACTCAAGCTTTCTGGACATAACCTGGGAATTACCAGTAAGATTTTGCTTGATATTGAAAAAAGTGTCTTAAAGTTTTCAATACTTTAGTTTATAACTTACAACAGTAAAAATTATACAATTAAGAATATAAAGGATTTAAGTATAATATATTGTAGAAAAATCTCTCTTATTACCTTTACAAACATTAAAGTCACATTCAGTGGTACCGGTATGTAGTATGATCCCTGTTTTATAAACAAACGTGACATTGCTGATCATTTTCAGGTCTATAAACAATACGAGCTCGTTCCCTCGGATGATTTGGGTCTAGATATCAGGTAAATGTCAATACTTAACATAACATACAAACATAAATATACACATTATGGGAACCATGCAAGATGGATGTATCTTCCTCTATTCTTATATGGAGTTATGTCCATCTTGGGCTCAGGACTCGCTGTGTTAGTCTGTGATTCCTGTTAAGAAATAAATGTTTGTTTATGTATTTGATTCAATCTATTTAATCCAGTATTATCTATTGAAGATTTAATTTGAAAAGATTTGATTCCTTAATTGTATATGACAAGAATATGTGACTTTAAAAAGAGATTGCAATTTATTATATCATCCATTTTACAACACAAAAGATGGTATTGTCAAAGCTTTGGTGTAATTGTTGTCAGTGATATCAAAATCATAAAAAAACTTCAACCTTTGCCATAAATGAAAAACAATTAAACATATTCTTACTTTGTAAACATGTTACCAAAAATGAAACCTGTATAGCAAGGCTGATCTGCCTTTAGAAATAGTAAAGATATGACCTTGACCGACTTGGAGAAACACAACAGATGACCTTAGTGTCACTACTAAAAAAAAATATTATACATTACTAAACACACCAATTTCCATCGTGAACATGTATTATGGTTGTATTTTCTTGTTTCAGGACTGTGAAGGGTTACCCACTGATCACACAGGTTGATGCTAACAGCGTAGCAGGGGAAGATGTAAGTTGCTCTTGCAGGCACCTACAGTTGAACCCCACTGGCTCGAACTCCTAGGAACCGGCGAAAATAATTCAACCTCTGAAAATTTGAGCCAAGCAGGAATGCTAACCTTCAGTTTAAAGAAATGGTCCTTACCATCCAGTTTGAACCAACAAGGGATTTGAGCTAAGCGAGTTCATGCCTTCGGGGTTTGACAATATTTCTAAGTAGAAATATTATATATTTGAAATAACAGTTTGATTGGCCCAATAAGGATGTATATAGAAAAATGACAGGTTTTCTTACTCACCCTTAATTCCTCTTTGTAAGTTCTATACTCAAAAATCACACTCTAAAAAAACAGTTATTTTTTGGTTTGGTTAAAGTTTTTGGTTTGGTTAAAGTTTTTGGTTTGGTTAAAGTTAGCCAAAATGTTTATTGATAATGGTCAATATGTATCCAATTTTTCCTATTGACTAAACAAATAATTCAAATGTACAAAATAGTCTAAGAATAACATGTGGACTACTTATTTAAGTTTGAAACGAATGGCTGCAATTCTTAACATGCCTGTGTATTTTCCAATATGAATTATCCCCTAGAACAAGGTGATGGTTGGAGATGTTCTCGACGAGATGTGTGGGGACTGTCTGCGAGGTGTCGGCAAAAGTGGGGTAAGTTTAGTCTGGGAATATTCAGTTTTTTTGTAGGGGTTTGATTTTCTATTTTTTTTTTATTTAAACAATCTGGGGCCATATTCATAAACCACCTTACTAGTGAGATATTTTTACTCTGATCATCTTGAATATTGTCTATGGTACTTTTTATAAAATTTGGTCATATGCATGTATTATTTAGACCATTTTCATATTTTTTATATACACTCTATGTTAGTTTGTTTAAAGAATTCAACTTGGAAAAACAGCAATGTTCCACTAAGTTGAAAATTTAACCAAAGATGCTAAGCGAATACAGCACCAGTTCGCAAAACGAAATCTTTACAATTTTTATTTTGCGGAAGATTTGATTTTGATGTTATTTTAATCCTTGCAAGACTGACCAAAATAAACAATCGTGAAGATTTAGAACCTTGCAAAATTAGCCAAATTTAACAAGATCTTTCGAAATTACCTTTCAAAAATGGCCCAAACCATCAAGTCTTTAAAAAGAACATAATAAACAAATTGCAAAAATACACTAAGATTGGCCAAAATAAACAAATCCTGAAAAAAATAAAATGAAATTGAAAACTGTATCTGCAGTAAACAGAATACTAGCATTGCATTTATGGCCTGTTTTTGATTGTTCCCAGAATAATAGCTGACATTACCTTGGTTTGTTTCTTTCATGCTTTTGGATGAAATATGGTTATCAGTGAAATAACAACAGTGAAAATATGAATTTGATATATGATATTTACTTCAAAATAAGGAGTGAAAATATCAACTTTCAGAACTACTTTTAAAATTCATTGTAGTTACTTCCCCTTGATCAAAACAGAAGACTTCACTTTGAACCAGAAAATGTTGGCAACTTACCCTTTATTAGAAAAATGGTTACCCCGTTTTTCAAAAGTTTTCTTGATCTTGAGGCTGAATATTTGAACATTTGCTTTCATACCAAACAAATTACAGACGAAAACAACTCTTCGAACATAAATACAATTTATATCATTGTTCAAATATATTTTGAACTGTTTTACGCTGTAATAAGTAATACGAACTTCCCGGAAAATTCACAAAACAATTTACTGATTTACTGATATTTTTTTACCCCACCCATGCCTCAAAATTAGTCAGCAAACTAGTGTGGTCCTCATCATTTACTGGAAATCAAACTGTCTTCAAGCAAAACAGCCTGGCCTCTGACAGTAAGATGACTGAATATCCATGTATATCCATGTATCAAGAAACACACTCTAAAACTAAGATAAATGTTTTATATCAAATGATTATCTGCAATTGTTTTGCTAACACATTCAACCTTTCAAATTTTCATTCAATAAATGGCAGCGTAGTTATTTGGTTATGTATTCATGCCCCACTTAAAATAAAAGTGTATCTGGGTTTTTTTGGGAACATAGATGCACTAATAAAACTTCATTGATATCAGAGAACTTTTTCTCAACAAACCGTTATAAAAAAAATGACAGCTATGTCATCTGCTATTATATATATATATATACAGAATTTGCATGAGGGGCATCCCATGGGTTGCGGCGTAAAAATCATCCTTTTCAAAAAGTGGGTAATTAAAAAAATAAATTAAAATACTAATAAAACTCCGAAAATGAGCATGAAAGAAACAGAAAAAACATGATCATAGAAAACCTATAAAAGCATAAAACTAAAAACATACATTTTTCTATGACACTCGTAATTGTACACTGAAATAAACAAATATCCTCTATATTTTTAACATCAAATATAGCTTGATTAAGGAAAAAATGTTATTTAGAAGTTATCTCTTTAGCTTCAAGTCTTGTCTGTTTACCGGTATTTTGGAAGAAAAAGTATAGTCAAAGCCTAGTGCCTATTACTCAAAACCTGTTTAATGTATTCAAATGTAGCAAGAGGCAATAAGCTCATGTAGAGCAAGGCCCACGACTCTGTTTATAGTTATTTTTGTGTTATGCCCCTTTTTGGACTGAATTTAAAACAGACATGGGTTGGGGTTGACTCCATTTATAGTTGTTATTTGATTTCCAGGTATATTTCATCTTTAACCAACATGAAAACCAGCCAATTCAGCTCTGTGTTATCAAGGTAATGTTCTTTTACGTTTCATTTTTAGCTTGTGTGTGTCTGTAGGACATAGCCCATATTGTTATAGGCCCTGTGTCATTGTTTTAACATGGCACGTGTGCAACATGTGGGTGTAGCTTGTGATGTTCTATATCTTCAGTGCCAAGAAATATGTAACAATTTAAGGGTTTGGGAAGTGGGAAGGTTAGCAGCTCACTTAACTGCCCCCCCCCCCCTTTTTCTGTTTTGGTTTGTTCACTAATAAGGTGCGATAGGATTTTGGACACCTGTTTAAACAGGTGTATTTTGATAACTTATGTGCATCTTTCAACCATTTGTTTATTTTTGAAATATAACATTCATTTTCATACAGGGCCATTACAGTGATGGCAGTGTGTACGGACCAATCAGGAGGCTGCTTCAGACATGTGACATAAGTGATCTTTCCCCGGCCACGCCAACCTCCCCAGGCTCTACCCCCTGGGGGGAGATGGACCACAGACCCCCACCAGAGTCCTTGCTCCCAGAGGAGATAGAAGACGAGGTCCCTGTACATAACTCAGATGGCAGGTGAGGTGTTAGTAACAACAGAGCTTTTTCTGTCCATTTATGGAAAAAGACCCTAAACATATAGGAAAAGTTTCCATTGTAACATTTACGGATTTGGGAAGAATTTTCAAGCCTTTTTGTTATTTTTGTTTGTTTGTTTTGTTTTAAGTCATTCAAATCATTACTTTGGGCAAAATTTCTCTCTGAAATTTGTGTATTTTACCATGAATGTCACCTGAAGTGTTGATAAATGCATGTATAATTGTAAATAAACATTGTTCCGAATGAATTAAGCTTTCGGTCCCGATTTTATTTCTTCTTTGTTTAATTAAATTTTTTATCAATAGTCTGAAATCACTATTTCGAAGTTCAAATTACGGTCCAGTTTCAGTACTTCACACCTATTTATCAATCATTATTTCGAACTCGTTTATCTCAAAGTTTTCACACCACATGGCGATATATTACGTTATCAAGAATTCACCTGAACGCCGTCATTTTACATATAATTTTATAATAATTGTTTATTGAAATATCGTTAATCAAAAGTTTTTATCACGGTCTCGAAGACAGTGGATTAACACTGTTTAAATATGTGTAAAATATTGAAACTTTACGTATTTACTAATCTTCATTGTTCGGTCTTTCTCAGGGCCACTTACCAGACCACCTACCTTGGAAAAGTTTTGTTAGGGAAGGTAAGTGGAAAAATATATTGCAACTTGTAAGAATATATGGATTATTTAATAAGGTTAGTGTTTTATTGTATGCATCAATCAATATGAACATGGTCAGACTGGCTGCTGCCTGGTAATCGCTTGAATTTGATTATAAATGGCATTATATTAACAACAAACAAAACTGCTAAGTGTTCGAAATTATATTTTGTTTCTGGCACAGCATCTGTTTAATTTAAATTAACTGATGTACATTAAATCCATGATGCCTACTGCAGATTTAATAAAATAAGTGTTAAGGTAAATTTTAAAATACTGATTTTTTACTTAATATCATTTCAAACTCTAAATAAAGTTAGTAGTCAACTTCATATTTTGTCCAATGAGATTCTCAGAAGGCAGTATTTCTCAAGTATTCCAATATATTTATTTCAGTTAATCAGCAGTCAGCTGTAATTGATTTTAATTAGTTGAAGGGGTAGATATAAACAGTGGCTGGCCCAGTTTGTGGGTAGTTTACAAAATATTATGTAGACCACCAGTTTGATTTATCCATTATATATTTTACAACGATTGTGAAGGAAGCTATGATAGCTTATACAAAGTCACTCTCGTTGGCACGATTTTGTGCAAGAGTGTGGTCTTGTGTTGTGGTGGAAACAGGAGTACCTGAAGAAAACCCATTTGTCCGGTTTGGTGACCACTAACCAAACTCACATGCACCCAGGCTGGGAATCGAACCTGGGTCGCCTTGTTGAGAAGCGAGTGTAACCACTGCGCTGACCAGACAACCAGTTTATAGTTTACTAAGTTTATATTCAAACAAAATAGATGTTAATGCAACTTACAATCATTAACCATTACTTGGCCTGAGATATAGGTCATTTTAAAGTACAAGTAACAAAGTCAGGATGGTAGAGTGTGTTGCAGGTGTACTCCACAGAACTGATGATAAACAGGTCTCAAATCTGTTTTGTTTTAAGTCATTTCACTGTTTTCAGGATGGAAGAATGTGTTTCGGAGGTACTCCAAAGAACTGATAATAAACAGGTCTTAAATCTGTTTTGTATTTAGTCATTACACTGTTTTCAGGATGGTAGAGTGGGATTGATAGAGTATGGTGTCGCTGAGGTACTCAACATGACAGATAATAAACAGGTTTAACATTTATACTTATTATCAATCCTTTTATAATACAAGCATTTCATTGATTGCTAGTCTGATTTTAAGTGCTATAATATATATGATATATTCAGAATCTACTATTAATATGAAGCCATTTTGGGCCTTAAAATGATATATTCAGAATCTACTATTAATATGAAGCCATTTTGGGCCTTAAAAAATGCATTTGGTTCATGCTACCCCGACCCTTATTACGAAATAGGCATCGACCCTACCGTTTTTATTATCAGTTACAAAAAGTTAAAAAATATGTATTTGTATTTTTTAAGCACGTGTTTTAATATGTAGTTTAAAACCTTTAAAGCTTTTTAAAGAATATAACTCTAACTCAATTTTCCAATGATGTAAATAATGTTCATACAAAAAGGCTTATAAAAATATATATGTAAAAATCCTACCTACCCTATCTGAAAAGGATGTAACCCTAACCAAACATTATTACTTTTTTGTCCTTTGCATTTATTATTGACTTTGTAAACTACATAAATTGTGAAGTATGTTATTCAAAGGTAAAAGTAGGTTAATTTCAAGCTTTTCTGTCTTTTTGATGCGAAAACCCCAATTTATTTGGCATGTTTAAGTGTTCAGCACCAATAGTAATGTCATTGCTTAACTGTTAGCTGTTAAAGTCACTCTTAACTGGCTAAGCTGTTAGCTCTTTTATTTATATGTTAAAAATCACTAACCCAAACTGACACTAACAGACAAATAACATTTCCTTGATGCAGAATGTGATCTTGGAACTGGGAGAGAAGGAGGTGAAGGTCATAGACAGAGATACAAACGAGGTCAGTCCATTCATTATAATTAACAAATCAAATCTATGTCTCCAATGATCAGTACTTAAGTCAGTATTTGATACAATGTTTATTAGATTTTATGTACATGGCGTGCCAATAGCAACCATCTATGACAGTATATTTTGTAGCTGGTACAAATTTTTACATGAATAAAATTTAATATGGACCATTTCAAGGTTATCATATTTCTCTAGAAATTGATTGGTCATGGTAAGTATATGACCCTTATCAATTTTGAGGTAAAAGGTCATGGTGGAAGTGACCTTTATATTTAAATTATTGGGCGGAAGTGACATATTTGATTTGTTGAATTTTGAGAATGCTGAAGTTAAGGACATTTAAAAAGGCTTCTTTATCCTATTTTTATCTGTGTTTTTTTCTGTATTGCAGACTCTTGTTCACCACCTGTTCACTGAAATATCTGCATGTGGACGACGGACTGATGCCTTGAAATACTACGCATTTAATGCAGGGTAATTTGGACTTTGTTAATTTAAGATGATTTTAAGTCGATCATTCTTGTACCCCAGAGTGATGATGTATGCTCACTATTAGATTTATCATTATCAAACCTCTGATGAATAAAAATGAAGCTGATGTGTTGTTGGAGGAAAGTGTTGGGATAGATTTGGTTGCTTGCACACACTGTTCATTGGACAGAACTCAAAAACCATGTTAAATATTCGAAAGAAGCATGGTAGTCAGGTTGCCAGAGGTTATGCAATAAGCTTATGTATAGCAAGGCCCATAACTCTGGTTGATATTTCAATTTTAAGCTAACCACAAAGGATTTTTTGATATTTAAAAAAGTTGCCATCTAAGGAAACACCTAAAAATCCAGAACAGATTTTTTAAATGGTTGATTGCTAGAGATGAAGAAGTTTTACCGGTACATTTATTCGTGAAGCAGAAATCTTAACTTATAAGAGCTATGAGACCCTCTTATCAAAGAATAAATAAAATGCATTTTTTTAATCATTATCATTAAGAAGTTATTAAATACATCTCGAAATAAACTCAAATAATGTAGTGATAAGACAAGAATTTTTGAAATTTACAAGTAAAACTTTCAAAACACCTGTGATAATACCAAAATATCAAACTGAAATTCTTACTCTTATGGTATTTTGTAGTACATAGGAACACTCTTTAATCAGATGACCGCTAAGGGTATGTTGAGGCTTGCTTGTCTTTCTAGTCGGTCAAAAGATAGTTATTATATCAAGATAATTTAATAATTGTTTTAGCCTGAACTGACAATGCTTTCCATATGTCAATTCACTGTTTGAAAATATTTTATTGAACATAAATAATTCTTATCATACATTGCAACATTGTATGAAATTATATACATGATATATTGAATCGGATTAAAACAATGTCAAGTCATTAAAAATACTTCACAAAGTTCAGAAAAATGATGAGCTCAAAGTAAACAACTACCGGTAGATGTTTTAATATAAAAGAATTTAATGTGCATGCTAAAATGTGATTTTGTCTTTAGGGAGACATACTGCAGTCTTGCTCAGGAGTTTTACAGTCATGTGTTTGAGGCTACAACAGAGGAGGAGGTATATATCATGTTATTATATGCTTTCCAGTGGTTTATAAAGATTTATCAGTGAAATAAAAATGATAGGTCACTGTTTCAAACAGTGAAAACATCCAATTGATATTTTTCCCTGTTTTGAAATTTTAGCCCGCTCTCAGCTCCAAATCAAACACCAGCTACAGGCCCCAATATCACAAAAATACTTTAGTCAAATCTTAATCTCAGTCTCAACTCATTTTATTTAATAGCATCAAAAGTTATTAAGAATCATGCATGTTCCTACACCTTGTCAAAAGCGCATTATCTCATAGAATATGTTGATAAACTAGAACTCCGCGAGTCGGATGTGTCGCCTGACGAATTATTTACTGTCGACATTATAGCTGTTAGATTGGCATTTTATTCATTTATAGACAATGATGTTGCCATTTAACTTTCAAGTGTAGGTGGCATTTGAACCCTCAATCAGATATACCTACGGAATAAGTTTCAGGTTGAAACCTCCTATAGTTTACAAGATATGCCACGGACAAAACCTAAGCAAGAAATTAACAAAGGGCAATAACTCTAAAATATGGCAGCAAGAGTAACGGTTCTTGTGCACTGCACTTGCCCTCAATGAGATCTATCTAGCTATGAAGTTTCAAGTTGATACCTCTTATATTCTTCAAGATATGCCCCGGACAAAACTTTAAGCATGAAAATTAACAAAGGGCAATAACTTTAAAACTAAGAAAGCAAGAGTTACTGTTATTGTGCACTGCACTTGCCCTCAATGAGATATATCTAGCTATGAAGTTTCAAGTTGATACCTCTTATATTCTTCAAGATATGCCCCGGACAAAACTTTAAGCATGAAAATTAACAAAGGGCAATAACTTTAAAACTAAGAAAGCAAGAGTTACTGTTATTGTGCACTGCACTTGCCCTCAATGAGATATATCTAGCTATGAAGTTTCAAGTTGATACCTCTTATATTCTTCAAGATATGCCCCGGACAAAACTTTAAGCATGAAAATTAACAAAGGGCAATAACTTTAAAACTAAGAAAGCAAGAGTTACTGTTATTGTGCACTGCACTTGCCCTCAATGAGATCTATCTAGCTATGAAGTTTCAAGTTGATACCTCTTATATTCTTCAAGATATGCCCCGGACAAAACTTTAAGCATGAAAATTAACAAAGGGCAATAATTTTAAAACTAAGAAAGCAAGAGTTATTGTTATTGTGCACTGCACTTGCCCTCCATGAGATCTATCTACATATGAAGTTTCAAGTTGATAACTCTTATATTCTACAAGATATGCCCCGGACAAAACTTTAAGCATGAAAAATAACAAAGGGCAATAACTCTAAAAATATGGAAGTAACAGTTCTTGTGCACTGCACTTGCCCTCAATTAGATCTATCTACATATGAAGTTTCAAGTTGATACCACTAATAGTTTAGGAGATATACCCCGGACAAGCGAAATTGGGACGCGGATGCCGACGCCGCCGACAAAAGTAACCCCTATATGTCGTCTTTTCAGGCGACACAAAAACTATGGTCAGAATTCCAAAGAAAAAATATTCTACAGCATAAAATGTAATTGAGGACAACTCAATGTGTTTTAACAATTTCTCAATTATATATTTTGCTCTAGAATAAGTTTTCTTTGAAATATTGAAATATTCTATGAGACAATATGTTTTTTAAAAGAGTAAAAACATACAAGATTTTGAATCATGCTATGCTTTTATGTGTAAAAATGAGTTGAGACTGAGATAGAGATCTCACTTGAGTATGTTTGTGAAATTGGGGCCAGGGCTGGGAAACTATTTCAACAACGTCATTTCTGAAATGACATTACGTGTGCTTACAAATTGGCGCATTTTTTCGAAAAAAGTGTAATTTATTTACTTTAAAATCCAATTTCAGGCGTATAATAAAAAAAAATGTTTGTTTCAGTATAAATTAATATAGAAATGATCTTGATGATTATATCTTAAATCAACACATCACTGTGCCCTTATAATGGATGGCTTACCTTAAAAAAAAATAAAGATTTATACAAGAAACAATTATAAACATGCAGCTATATTCAACAATGTTAAAATGCTTTTTGTATTGTAGATGTAGGAAATTGCTTTTATGTTAATAATTGCTTTTATATTAATTTATTTCTCATGAAGTGTTTTGGCAATTTTTCTCATACTTGTATAATAACTTAATTGTTTCATCTATTTTCAGGCCAAGGTCATTTTGTGCACCATAGGTAAAATAGCATTTATTTGTTGGGAACTATTGTAAAATAATTTGATGGTAACTGGTGGGTTAACCTTAATTTGGCAAGTACATGATTAATGGCTTGAGTACCTAAAATCTCAGACCCAATATCACAAAAATACGTTTAATCTCAATATCAATTAAAACTAATTTTCCAAGGAAAGGCAAGATATGATTTGACATCTTGTATGTTTTTACTCTTTTTTAGGCATTTTCTTTTTCCAATAGAGCATGTTGATAGAAACATTTTGTAAATATTTGTATGAAACAAATTCTTAAGAAAAAGCATGAGTTGTACTCAATTACATTTTGTGCTGTAGAATATCTTTTCTTCGGAATATGGAAAAAAACTTCTGATTTTTTTTTAAATGGTTTACAGTTAAGAAAATAAATTAATGAAACCATTAGAGCAATTCCATTTAAACATATAACCCCGGGGGAAGGCACTTTTGAATTATGCCACCACCCTACAGAAGCAAATTTGCCCTTTTTGAGGTCCAAATTAGCCAAAAAAGACACCCACCCATATACTATTAAATCATTGCCTTCCCCATGGGGGTTATATGTTTAAATGGAATAGCCCTTAGAGTCTTGATTTTGGTACTCCACTTGTAATTTATAAATATTCAGTTTAATTTGAGAGCACTGTAAATCCAAATTTTAGGAATTTGTTAATCAATTTTATAATCATTTTGGTCAAATTCAGTGAAGTTTTGAAACTAAGAAATGTTATCATAAGGTCAACATGTTTTTAATAAATTAAATAATTACTAAAAAATTAATTTACTGGTCAGATTTAAGTAATTGTAAGATGACATGAAGTAACATTTTAATGATTAAGAATAGGCGGAGTGAGCAAATTGAATGAGCCATTCTTAATCATTTAAATGTTACTTCAGGTCATCTTACTGTCTTAGAATACAACTTCATTGGCTGACACATTGTCAACGCAAAATCTGATGTAGGGAATGTGTATCGGATGAGTGGCAATGGGCGGACCTTTAAATATTATAGAAAGTTGAAATTCTTAATGATAAAGCCTAGTACTTTATGATTGCTTTTCTGCAATTTCATTGGCTGAAAATGTAAGTTGTATTCTAAATAGTGTTATTTGTTTTTATATTTTAGCTCAAGGCTTTGACAGGACTCACCTGATGACGTGATTGGCTGCGGGTTAGAAATAAAAGAAATAGCATGGATTGCTTTTGGGCTAACATCACAAGACCTTGCATAACATTGTGTCAACAAGCCTAATTAGATGATAGAAAAAAATGGACAATTTAGGCTTGGTATATTTCTCCTGTTTTCATTGGTTGTGACATTGTCATGTGACAAGCGAAGAAACTTATATTCAGAAAATAATATTGAATAAAAATATATTACAGGGTTCTCAATAAGAGCAGCCTGCCGACCAAAACAGGCAGTTCAAATGACATTAAGGTCGATTTGAGACAGCTCAACCCAAACTTATTGAGAATCCTGATTATGTAGCGTTTTGTAGATCCATTAAAAAAATCAGAATTAGTATAACCGATACTATTAGAATATAATAAAACACTTTCAAATTGATGATATCGGTGTATATACTGTTATATGGATGACGTAGAGCGGTTTCAGTGAATATCACTTTTGATAGTCGATAAAACAGGATATATACTCCTTCACCAATCAATGACTGTATTTCTGTAGAGCTAAGACCACCACACCAAGTACCATTGTATGGATAAGTTTGATTAAGATTAAGATTAAGATCAAAATTCCTTGGCTCATTATCGCTTGGCTCGATTTCCTCGTTGGCTCAAACTGGATGTCAAGGACGGAATGTGTTGTGAGGCTCGAAATTGTTTGGCTGGTCCCTGGGACATCGAGCCAATGGGTTTTGACTGTATTGTTGTAATAACATGTTTTGCAATAGTTGATGTTTTTTTAAATTAAACCAGCACTGTTTAATATACTAACCTTAATTTAAAATACATATATTTATGTAAAAATTTCAACCACATGAATTGTTATGGGGAAAAATCAGGAAGAGATCATCATTTAGGGAATGACTTAAATTAACTGAACTCATTCTTTTTAGTATTTATAAATGAAACTCATAGAATTGTGTTTTCTTTCCAAGCATATTTTTGGCAAAAGTGTGCGTAAAGACTAAATATATAGATTTTAGCTCGGAGATTCCAAGAATAAGGAGAGCTATACTACTCACCCTAACTTTGGCGTCACACTTTGGTTAAGGTTTTGCATGTAAGCACCTTCAAGTCATTATCTCAGAAAATACATCATGTCTTGCTTTGAAACTTACACACAGACCCCCAACCATTAAACCGTCTTCATTAATCAAGTGTGATAACTCTATCTTGCATATAATTTTAAATTTTGCCCTTTTATTATTCAACATAGAAATTCTGGTTAAGGTTCTGCATGTAAACACATATCACTCACGCACTCGGGAACGACTTGATGTATTGCATTGAAACTTTAAACAAAAATGTATGATAGTTCTATCTTGCATATAATTCAAATTTTGCCCCTTTATAATTAGAGTTAGAAATTCTGGTTTTTCATTGAATCTAATTTTATAAAGATCCATGCTGGTTTAATTAAAACATTGCAATCCTTACAAAACTTAAAAGCGGTGTAATAGTTGAGTGGGCTTTCTCTGTGACAGCTCTTGTTAGTTAACTTTTTGGTCACTACACTTGCATATTTAAAGTCTTCCATATTGATATATACTCTGTCTTTGATTTTTACTCTTTCAAGCAGATTTATTTCCATAGAAGATTGTTCATACATTTAGTACTCTCAAAAAATACCAGCTTGTTATAGAAAAACAGACGAGTGTTAGCCTTTGATACTTGTGTTATAGAAAGGTCGTTTTTGAGATAATTGAAATCCATCATATTGATCCAACTTTAAATTTGTTTGTATTGTAAATAGATTATATAATATATTATACATACATGAATCTCAATATATTCTCATTTGATTAAATTTGTCTGTATTTGGAGTATGCTTATTTGGGGTTGTTGACAACTAACACATGCTCATTATTATGATAGCTAGATCAAAATGAGTAACTGCAGTGACTACTCATACATACAGAAGAAGTACTTTTGTGACCATATACATGGTATTTGTACTGAAAAATATTTCTGATAATATGACTGTGCTCGAAGGTTCCGTCTGTCATCCCCCATGCCATATGAGACCAACTCTAAAATAGTGCTATGTCTGATTGCTTTTATTATATAAATAAGGAAAACTGTGATAGAGCTCAACTGAATAGATACATGTATTATTATTTATAAAATATAAACTCTCTTTAAAAAGCGCTGTTTAAGAGGAACATTTTGATGTCAATGTTGATCTTAAATTACTACGCATCATGATGTCAGGAAATCGCTCGCTCTGGGGTTGTGCTCATTATACTGTACAATTTAAGTCAATCTTGTTGTCATACAACATTTGACTTCATTCACTCTATTAGTCAGTTATTAATAACAAGTAATCCGATTAGCTACATCGTTCTTAGATCCAATTAAGGGCAATATTGAATACCAGTCCGGTTTGGTAAAATGTAAAAGTCATGTTTTCTACATGGATTTCTACTTATTTAATAAATAGAAATCTTAATGTATACGAGAGAAATTAGCCTTGTTACCCGCATCCATATGTGCCCTCGGGTCGGATGTTTTTAACAGGACCGGAAACATATGATGTTTATTATTATTCAGCACACGGAATATAATTTAAAAAAATGGCCAGCAGTGTTCTTTCAACATTCCTGTTATTTGACAATAAGTCAGCATTATTCAGTAATAATTCCAAGAATTTTACACTAAAATATTTCATATTTGAATATGTATACCTTGCATTTAAGTAAGTAGATCCCCGTTGGCTCGAACTCTTTTGGCTCGAACTCTTTTGGCTCGAACTCTTTTGGCTCGAATTCCTCATTTGCTCTAACTGCATGTTAAAGACTGATTTCTTTATACTAAAGGTAAGCATTCCAGTTTGGCTCGTAATTTCTGAGGCTTGAGGTATTTCCACTGGTCCCTGGGAGTTAGAGCCGACGTGGTTTGACTAGTTTATTTTCAGCAATAAAATGTGTGTAGTTGTTATTGTTTTAACATTCCTATCTTTGTGTTTGTCAAACATGTATGTCTTTGAAGTTGGATATCTTTTTTGTGCCATACATGTATGTTTCAAACAATTAGCTGTTAAAATTTTATTTCTATTTTCTTTGAATTGTTCTTCAGAATATAGAGGTATTTGTTATGAACAATGTGATTCCTAATGTTGGTACTATTTATTTAATGTTTAGTGCAATTTGGGAAAATCCACTATTACTTTTTATATTTTATATAAGGTTGTTTTGTTTTTTCGTTATTTTTACATTGATGTTTTTTTCGTTAATTTTATATTTATTTTATGCATGTATTTTTTCCGGTTGTAGTTCAAATAACTTTGTTGAGGGAATACTACTAGACAGAAATATATACGTTTAAATCTTATTGGATGTTTGTTTTTTATCTTAAATTGCGGTTGTCATTGATCTGAGACCAGTTACAAAATTTTTTTGGCGTTCTTCTGACAATTTAGACTTTGCATCTAAAAAGGGTTGAATTTGATGTCATTAAACATAATATTAAAGATGGGTCACGGACATTACGGACCATAGACATTACAGACCAGACATAACGGACCATAGACATTACAGACCAGACATAACGGACCATATTTGGGGACATTACGGACCAAAGACATTACAGACCAGACATAACGGACCATATTTGGGGACATTACGGACCATAGACATTACAGACCAGACATAACGGACCATATTTGGGGACATTACGGACCATAGACATTACAGACCAGACATAACGGACCATATTTGGGGACATTACGGACCATAGACATTACAGACCAGACATAACGGACCATATTTGGGGACATTACGGACCATAGACATTACAGACCAGACATAACGGACCATATTTGGGGACATTAGGCAGGTGTGATATCAAAATGAGCTTTCATATACAAGTATATAGTAAAGTATGAAGACGATGGGGAGAATAAAGTTAAAAGATGTTAATAACATTATAAATCATGGTCCGTTATATTTCTCTAGATGGTCCGTAATATCCCCAGATATGGTCCGTAATGTCCCAAAATATGGTCCGTTATGTCTGGTCCGTAATGTCCCAAAATATGGTCCGTTATGTCTGGTCCGTAATGTCCCAAAATATGGTCCGTTATGTCTGGTCCGTAATTCTTAAAGATGTGTGCAGAGAGTTTCTACTGTGTCCATTGTTTCACTGACCTATTAATCTTGTTTCACTGACCTATTAACCTTGTTTCACTGACCTATTAACCTTGTTTCACTGACCTATTAACCTTGTTTCACTGACCTATTAACCTATTGTTTTCGAAGTCAATAGGTCAAGGTCATGACAAACAGACTTATGCAATTTTTGAATCGCATAGCAACTTGAAAAAAGTTTGATATAGAACTGTGGAATTTTCACTGGTAGGTTGCCCTTACCTAGCAGATAACTTGTGACTGAGTCTTATAGGAAGTAACTTTAGCTGCATCAGATGGGGTGTGTCCTAGACTTTAGACCAATAAAAAATCAAACGCGTTCTGATTAGTTTACATTTTTAGCTCAGAGGCACCAAATGGGTGTTATGAAGATAAAAATTAGACTTCATGTTTTACCGAATATGTATTGCCATCAGTTCGACGTCGGAATTACGTCAATTTGTCAAGTTCTATGCAAAAAGAGCACCCATTTCTTCTCTTTTATTCATCTTTAATAAAATATTGATACCTGAACACAAGCACCTTTTCTGTATTAACTCCCGAATGGGTGGGGAGGGGACGATAACTGTGGTCTTGAGCGGTCAACATGGGGGGGGGAGCAGTATAATGTGGTCTCGAGCCCATTTGAGGGTATTTAACATCAGATCAGCGTGTTCAAGGTCCATACAATCTATTGCTAGGCGGACTGAACTGAGTTGCATATACGTTAATCAACCACGTGCTCTTGAAAAACAATCAAAATATTTTAAATTTATCTTATTCAAACTGAATAGAATCTCCATATGAAAAAAAACGTTATTTCTGCGAGGTTGGCGTAGAACGGTTCATTTGATTCCCTACTACGTTTGTACAACATTTACCTTAATATTGGATACCCGAGGTCCAGACGGAGTAAGGCTAATTTATAGTTTCACAGGCAACGAAATATTTAAACTGTAGACTATTATTTTTAAAGTAAAATTATGTCGAGTTCTATGCAAAAAGAGCACCCGTTTTCTCTCATTCATTCAATTTTAATAAAATATTGATACTTGAACACTCTCTTTTCTGTATGAGCATCATCCGGATCTTGATCAACGGCGGGGGGGGGGGGGTCAACGGGGTTAAATAACTGTGGTCAACGTGGGGGGGGGCGTTGTGTCAATGGGGGTTAATAACTGTGGTCTTGCGCCTTCAACGTCAGGTTGACGGAATTCACCGATCAGCGCGTTCAAGGTCCATATAATCTATTGCTAGGCGAATTGAATTCAGTGCCATACGCTAATCAACCACGTCCCCGTGCAGAAACGTTTTCAATCAAGGAACAAATAAACAAGATTTATCTTACTAAAACTGAAAAGAAAATCCAAGTGAAAATAACGTCATTTCTGCAAGATTGTCGTAGAACGGTACCTTTGATTTCCTTTAACGTTTGTATGAAAATTAACGTAAACGTTATATACCAATCTAGAGTGTCGTCATAATATGACGTCGTTGCCATGACAGACGTTTATCTGTCTTAATAGCAGTCAGACACTCGAATCACAGCTCTCGATATTTTAGAGAAAGTAAGCGAAAAATGGCGACAAAAGAAGAAGTGCAGATTAGAAATAGCATCTGGAGAAGAATATCCATCAGCGTAAGGAAAGAGAAAATCCCGCAATTTGCGAGTCGCATAAGAAACGCGTTTTACGGGCTTACGGTGTGTTACGGAAAACAGTACGGAGAAGGAAACAGTCAAAACAAGGTCACAGCTGGCAAGGAGCATGATGGAGACTTAATCATAGAATATCCCTTAGAACCATTCTACGCGCTTGCCCGAAACACGGCGGGTTACGGAAAACAATACCAAGAAAGAAACAGTCAAAACAAGGTCGCAGCTTGCAAAGATCCTGATGAAGATTTTATAATAGAAGATCCCGCCAATCCATTCTACGCGTTTGCCCGAAACACAGTGGTTTACGGAAAGCAAGACCAAGACAGAAACAGTCAGAACAATGCCACTGTTCGCAGGGATCCTGACGAAGATTTTATAATAGAAGATCCATTAAATCCATTCTACGAAGGCCCTCAAACAATCATACGTTCGAGCGTACCGGGCGGCCTGGGGGAACATGCTGCGCAGATGGAGGAGCCGGCACCGACAGTCGGCATCAAGAGGAAGAAGAGGGATGTGAGAGGTAAGACAGATTCAAACTCGAGAACAGTTCAATGTTTTAGCTATTTCAATTCGATATTAATCTTCACTAAAGAAATGTGTAATGTTTAAGCCATTCTATTTGCATGCACTGTTTTCCACACTGTTTGTGCACTGAAACGGCACAAAAGTTTAAGTTCACAGTTTATGTATATATATGTTACATTTCCTTGGTTTCCAGGTTTGAAGCCACCTACAGGGGCCGAAAAGACAAAGGAGGCGGATGCAGTGTGAAGCGGAGATATAATTGTTTTATAAACTTTATGTGAATTAATAAACCATATATGAAGTTTACATATATACATAGAAATTAGTTGTTTTGTTCGTATGTTTCTATTTTTGGCCGTCTTCATGGTATCCACCTGCACAAAAGAACCTTATATTGACCATACCTAAACCCATTCAAGGTGTTCACATGAAACGTCGTACCAAACTATATGCTACCACTGACAAGCCGCACATGTGTATCAAAACCTACAACTATGGAACGACACAGCAGTCCCATGTTGTGACATATCATGCGATTAAGTCTAACTGACATGATATAATGTCTAAGATACAAGTAATCATGGCTGAACGAAATGTCATTATGTCTAACTATCATGTTATCATTTCTAACCGAAATGTGATTATGTCAGACTGACAAGTAATAATGTCAAACTAACCTGTTGTTATGTATAACTGGCATGTTATTATGTCTTACTGACATTTTATTATGTCTAACTAGCATGCTTTTATGCATAAGCCGACATGTGATTATGTCTGACATACTTGTTATTATGTCTAATGAAATGGTATTGTAATGTTCCGCTGTAGGCGGAAATACGTCCATAGTACGTTGATGTACTTGGTTGGTAATATGCAAATTAGCATATCCAGGTCCCCGTGTGGATGGAGAATATACTGCTTATAAAGACCAGTCGAACCCATTCAGAGTTAACCATGTTATCTCTGACGGGATCTGATGGCCTTGTTGGCCGCGCACGTTATAATTGGACCGGAGTTGCGTTTCCCAGGCTAGAACTCGGGACGAGTCTTTTCGGAGGGGAAAGTAATCTAACGTTCCGCTGTAGGCGGAATGACGTTGAAGTACTTGATTATATGCAAATTTGCATATCCATGTCTCCGTGTGGAGAATAATTGTATATAAAAGACCTGTCGACCACTTCAGGGTTGAACATGCTTTTCTCTGAAGGGATCTGTTGGCCTTTTTGACCTCGCACGTTACAGTAGTATGTACATCTGACGTTTGATAACGTAAAGCCGACGTAAGAATAGAGACTAAAATTCGACGTTCAACCAACGTATATTCCTGGTATAACGCTGGGAGAAAATGAGACGATTTTTGGTAAACGTTAATTGCTTTCTTATTTGATAAATAAAATAAATTCGCAGGAACAAACAAAAGTTTTTCTTATCCTAACAGGTACAAAACGAAAGCGCTGGAAACGTTTAAACGCTGTAGGTGCGAAAAGCGGGATTTTACTTTAATTTACAATTATTTTCATAGGCAATAAAACTCATATCCAAAAATTGTTTTAAGTGGCCCTAAATTGTAACCGATAAGTGCCTTGTCATTATCTAAGAATAGGTCATGTAAATTTCTGTATATTTAATAAAAATGGGTAGTTCCGTAACCGTTAAACCTATATAGTTTATACAAGGTTATATGAACATTGCTTTTTATCTCGTAAATGTTGTGCTATTGTAAAGTTAATTAAATGAAACGTGATATTGGCTGGGGACGTTTTGACTATTTGTAGTAGGTACAAGAACGGCAGGGTCTTTTAGTCAACACATTTCCTGCGTAATTATCTTTAATTATCTATTCCCATCGGTTCTTCACCAAGTCTTATTTAAGATGTTTCGGCTTGTTTTCAATTCACATAAACGTTGCAAGGTTAATACCGTATTTAAATAAAGTGGTATTTAAATTCGCACTATTTTTTAACCGCATAACACCATACGTTTCATTTTGTTACCCCAGTGCAATATTGTTTAACATGGCATGTCAAAAAGTAGATCAGACGATACCTGATTTCGATTTTCGGTACGTAGGTATGTAGGCATGCAGTCTGAAAATTAATATAACTATCGTTGTGAAATAATAATCAATCGAATATAAAAGTATGTTGTAACCATGTTGAAACGTAATATTTAATGCAAATATTCTAAGTCATTTCTCAATATCTTCTCGTTTTTTTCACACAACTGCACAGTATGATTCAAAATAAGTTGAGATGAAGATTAAAAATATCGGGAAGTTTCTTGTAAAATTTGTGCTTGATTATTTATTATTTTGAGTTGTTGTTTTTGTTTAACGTACCGCAAACTTCACGCCATCTGCACCGTTTATTTTTTAAAGGTACTTCTTGTTTCAAATAATTATTTTACATGTATACAATTGAACAAATCAGCTTCAAAAATCACAATTATAATATATCTGTAAAGTAAGCCCTTGGCCTTACGAAGTAATCATGGCTGTATTACTCCAGAATCGTGTAAGTAGCAATCATTCCGTCTTTCATATGTTCTCCGACATGACAGTGTCTGGATTACTTGCGAAAATTTCCACGGTCTCGTACGTTCCCGGAAACACTTCTATGACGTCACCTTCGTGACTCTGATCGGTGCGGTAAGTATAAGTATGCCCGTGGAAATGAACCGTGTGTATATCCTCGTTTTTACCGAGACCAATCACATACCACACGATATTGTCACCTGAATTCGCGACCAGTCCTTGAACGTTGTTAAAGATTAATGCGTTTATTGAATTATATTTGTTACTGATCTGAAATTCAGGCGTCGAGGTATCTGCACCTGGACAGTTTTCCTGAATATTTTGAGTCAAATACCAACTATTATTTTCATCAAATACTAGGAACAAAAGAGCGAACTCTTTCTCAATTGAATCAATACGCGTTCCGCTGTTGTCAAGGACACCAGATAGGCAAACAACGATTGGTCCCGTAAGACCGGAATACACATCTCTCGCGGGATCTACCGCGGAGTGATACAAAAAGTTTACACATTTCGGTCCCTCTCTTAAAGGTCCAGAAGAAGTAGGAACTTCCCATCGGTAGGTGAAAGTAGTTCCCGGTTGGACACTGTCGCCTCTGTTGTCTGTCTGTCCGTCATTATACCCCATACCCTCTTAGGTCTTATTGTAGCGTAGTCCTTGCGCGTGGATAGAGTAAGGTCTTGACGCCATATTCTTGAACACAACTTCAACTGTGTCGCCTACTTCCGCTTTAATGAAGGGTCCCATAACTCCAAGGTGAATCTCGTCAGCGGAGCGGACCTTTTCTTTTGTAAAGGTGCTGTCTGTGAACTCTCGGTAGAGGGCCTTTGTATATATACTGCCGATAAAATTACCCTCCTTTTAAACTCGTAAATGCTGGTCACTGAAATGATAAGGTAACATTGTGTAGACTTAAATAAGGTATGCATCAATCAGTAGCGGGATTAGACGAGAGCGCACCCGGTGTGCGCCCCCTCTAAAATTGTTCCAAATTTGTTTTTTTGTAAATATCCGAGAAACAATATGATAAGAATGCACTTGGATGCATTTGAATGTACTATTTCCTACTAAAATGGCTTTTATTACTGCGGTTGATCTTACGCCCAAATTTACTCAGTAAACCCTGTATTTTTCGTATTTTTTTAAAAATGGGCGTACTTTTAACTTGCATTCCCAAACCGCACCCTCTGTAAAGCAAAATCCAAAGTTCCCTGTTAATTCAGAGCTAAAGACTACTTGCGTTCGAAACTCAAGCATCAAAATTCCGTTTGCTCCAACCAAGTCTCTTCGCGTTTATATTGATAAACATATCTTTCTGGCCATCAATAGCAAAATTACACCATTGAAAAACTGTGCTTAAAAGACCGGTTGAGAAACGTACTAAAGATAGATGGTGACATTTCATATTTATTTTTTCCTTATTCACGGTTTCACGATTTCAATTTCATGAAGAAAAAAAATAATCGCAAAACGGGAAGATGAAATCGCCAAATTATGAATAGGAAATCATTTTGAAATGAAATGTCAGCACCGGTCTTTTGTAGAAACGCTACGTGAACGTGTACGCGTGAACTACCGTAAGCAATACTTCATCAATGTCGATACTTGTGCGTGTACAGGTGGACTACCGTAAGAGCAATACTTCATCAATGTCGATACTTGTGCGTGTACAGGTGGACTACCGTAAGAGCAATACTTCATCAATGTCGAGACTTGTGCGTGTACAGGTGGACTACCGTAAGAGCAATACTTCATCAATGTCGATACTTGTGCGTGTACAGGTGGACTACCGCAAGAGCAATACTTCATCAATGTCGATACGTGTGCGTGTACAGGTGGACTACCGTAAGCAATACTTCATCAATGTCGAGACTTGTACGTGTACGAGTGAACTACCGTAAGAGCAATACTTCATCAATGTCGATACATGTGCGTGTACAGGTGAACTACCGCAAGAGCAATACTTCATCAATGTCGATACTTGTACGTGTACATGTGGACTACCGTAAGAGCAATACTTCATCCATGTCGAGACTTGTACGTGTACGAGTGAACTACCGTAAGAGCAATACTTCATCAATGTCGATACTTGTGCGTGTACAGGTGGACTACCGTAAGAGCAATACTTCATCCATGTCGAGACTTGTACGTGTACGAGTGAACTACCGTAAGAGAAATACTTCATCAATGTCGACACTTGTACGTGTACGAGTGAACAACCGTAAGAGCAATACTTCATCAATGTCGATACTTGTACGTGTACGAGTGAACTACCGTAAGAGCAATACTTCATCAATGTCGATACTTGTACGTGTACGAGTGAACTACCGTAAGAGCAATACTTCATCAATGTCGATACTTGTACGTGTACGAGTGAACTACCGTAAGAGCAATACTTCATCAATGTCGATACTTGTACGTGTACGAGTGAACTACCGTAAGAGCATTACTTCATCCAGGACGCTACTTGTACGTGTACAGGTGGACTACCGTAAGAGCAATAAGGCATCCAGGTCGATACTTGTACGTGTACGAGTGAACTACCGTAAGAGCATAACTTCATCCAGGTCGCTACTTGTACGTGTACAGGTGGACTACCGTAAGAGCAATACGTCATCCAGGTCGATACTTGTACGTGTACGAGTGAACTACCGTAAGAGCAATACTTCATCAATGTCGATACTTGTGCGTGTACAGGTGGACTACCGTAAGAGCAATACTTCATCAATGTCGAGACTTGTACGTGTACAGGTGGACTACCGTAAGAACATTACTTCATCAATGTCGAGACTTGTTTGTACGTGTACGAGTGAACTACCGTAAGAGCATTACTTCATCCAGGACGCTACTTGTACGTGTACGAGTGAACTACCGTAAGAGCAATACTTCATCCAGGACGCTACTTGTACGTGTACGAGTGAACTACCGTAAGAGCATTACTTCATCAATGTCGATACTTGTACGTGTACGAGTGAACTACCGTAAGAACATTACTTCATCAGTGTCGAGACTTGTACGTGTACGAGTGAACTACCGTAAGAGCATTACTTCATCAATGTCGATACTTGTACGTGTACGAGTGAACTACCGTAAGAGCAATACTTCATCAATGTCGATACTTGTACGTGTACGAGTGAACTACCGTAAGAGCATTACTTCATCAATGTCGAGACTTGTACGTGTACGAGTGAACTACCGTAAGAGCATTACTTCATCAATGTCGATACTTGTACGTGTACGAGTGAACTACCGTAAGAGCATTACTTCATCAATGTCGAGACTTGTACGTGTACGAGTGAACTACCGTAAGAGCATTACTTCATCAATGTCGATACTTGTACGTGTACGAGTGAACTACCGTAAGAGCATTACTTCATCAATGTCGCTACTTGTACGTGTACGAGTGAACTACCGTAAGAGCATTACTTCATCCAGGACGCTACTTGTACGTGTACGAGTGAACTACCGTAAGAGCAATACTTCATCAATGTCGATACTTGTACGTGTACGAGTGAACTACCGTAAGAGCATTACTTCATCCAGGACGCTACTTGTACGTGTAAGAGTGAACTACCGTAAGAGCAATACTTCATCAATGTCGATACTTGTACGTGTACGAGTGAACTACCGTAAGAGCAATACTTCATCCAGGACGCTACTTGTACGTGTACGAGTGAACTACCGTAAGAGCATTACTTCATCCAGGACGCTACTTGTACGTGTACGAGTGAACTACCGTAAGAGCAATACTTCATCCAGGACGCTACTTGTACGTGTACGAGTGAACTACCGTAAGAGCATTACTTCATCCAGGACGCTACTTGTACGTGTACGAGTGAACTACCGTAAGAGCAATACTTCATCAATGTCGATACTTGTACGTGTACGAGTGAACTACCGTAAGAGCAATACTTCATCCAGGACGCTACTTGTACGTGTACGAGTGAACTACCGTAAGAGCATTACTTCATCCAGGACGCTACTTGTACGTGTACGAGTGAACTACCGTAAGAGCAATACTTCATCAATGTCGATACTTGTACGTGTACGAGTGAACTACTGTAAGAGCAATACTTCATCCAGGACGCTACTTGTACGTGTACGAGTGAACTACCGTAAGAGCATTACTTCATCCAGGACGCTACTTGTACGTGTACGAGTGAACTACCGTAAGAGCAATACTTCATCCAGGACGCTACTTGTACGTGTACGAGTGAACTACCGTAAGAGCAATACGTCATCCATGTCGATACTTGTGCGTGTACGAGTGAACTACCGTAAGAGCAATACTTCATCCAGGACGCTACTTGTACGTGTACGAGTAAACTACCGTAAGAGCAATACTTCATCCAGGACGCTACTTGTACGTGTACGAGTAAACTACCGTAAGAGCAATACGTCATCCAGGTCGATACTTGTGCGTGTACAGGTGAACTACCTTAAGAGCATTACTTCATACATGTCGAGACTTGTACGTGTACGAGTGAACTACCGTAAGAGCATTACTTCATCCAGGTCGCTACTTGTATCTGTACTAGGGGACTACAGTAAGTACTTCATCCAGGACGCTACTTGTACGTGTACGAGTGAACTACCGTAAGAGCAATACGTCATCCAGGTCGATACTTGTGCGTGTACAGGTGAACTACCGTAAGAGCATTACTTCATACATGTCGAGACTTGTACGTGTACGAGTGAACTACCGTAAGAGCATTACTTCATCAATGCCGCTACTTGTATCTGTACGAGTGAACTACCGTAAGAGCAATACTTCATCCAGGTCGCTACTTGTATCTGTACGAGGGGACTACAGTAAGTACTTCATCCAGGTCGCTAATTGTATATGTACGAGTAAAGTACCGAAGGGAAGTAATTCATCCAGGTCGCTGCTTGTACGTGTACGAGGGTACTTCCGTTAGTACTTCATCCAGGTCGCTACTTGTATCTGTACGAAGGGAATACAGTAAGTACTTCATCCAGGACGCTACTTGAACGTGTACGAGGGGATTACCGTAAGAGAAGTACGTTTTTACATGCACCCCTCCCGCAGAACCGAAATGAATATGGCATAAACTGTTAAAATATGTAAACTGTTTGCTTGGGGGGTTTGGACTCCCCTAGACAGGTTTAACAATTTCTAGTCCGAAATGGTGCATTTTGAGCGTATTTTATTTTTATTTTTTTCTCCGATATTTCCATAAATTTGCTAATCAGCTTGGTAGACACAGAAAATATTTGTGAACCAAAGGGGTGATCGCTTATAAAAAATAATTAATTGTGGGTGGTAACGTTCGCCTTTTTTTCTTAATATAGACCTGCGCGATACGTCTGAGTAATGAAAGTAGCATTACTTCAGGACTGTATTTATTGACGGGTTTACAAGTCTTGCTGACACCCTTTGCATTATCAACAAACCTTCGTTTGACTTTGTGTATTTGACGCCGTGCGGATGGAGGAACACCGGCATGTCGACGTCATTCCGGAAGTGGATGCGCATAACCTCCCCGACCTCAACTCTCAGGAGCGGCCCCACGTAACCGAAGGACGGCGGGGATTCGATTTCCTGTGTGAAGTTTCCGTCCGTGTACAGCTTATAGACATATTTCAGGTACTTGCTTCCGACGCGGTTGTATTTGTTCTTGAGTGTGTCCTCCAAGTATCTAAAACAACATTTGGTATAAACATATAAATAAAAAAACGGGTTTTTGTACACAACCTCTGTTAATTGATCTTAATCTTATTGCCTAATTGGCTTATCATATCTACAAACTGAATATCCTGCTGTGCACTTTTCGATGTTTTATTATTAAATTGGACCCTAAATGGCCCTGAGCCAATAAACGAATACACAGGAAATTGGCCCCTTCTGTGACACCAGTGCAATTAGCAGGAGATGCACAGCCGGGGATTATCATGCCAAACATTCCTTAAACTAGGCCTTTAAACACTATATATATATATATATATATATATATAAGTTTTCATAATACGGCCGTCTGACGGAGCACTGTCAAAACATTATATTTAAAACAGGTTTGTCGAAGTGTTTGATGAAACTAGTTACCTTATCAAACTTCGGTAATGAACCGAAGGCGGGGCTCATTAAGCGGCATAGACTGCTCTTTGTTCCATTTAAAATGGTGAAGTAAAAAAAAAGTTATATTTGATTGAAGTCTCTATTTTAAGCCAAATGTTGCCTTCCGACATAGCATATATGACGTAATTTATCACGTGGTGTACACACACTGGAGTATGCGTACCGAAAAATGCCAAATTTGGAGTTCTTCTTAAAGAGTACCACCCTTATAAGTCCTGTGTATTCAGAAAAAAAGCCTCTGAATACTGCATTCCGGATGTTTACACCGGTAGCATTAATATGTTCTAATTAATACTAGGGGCACACAAGAATACATCTACTTACTCTGTGTATGAATCTACCACGTTCTCTTGTAAGGGCAGATAGTCCCATAAAACCTTTTCGGCACGAAGGTAATAGTCCCTGTAATTACGCACGTTAAAACTTCCGTCTGTTTTATTGATGACGTCACTTCCGGAAACCGGTTGGTCAAGTATAAACGATGTCACAGTGCATGTTAGTGACAGACAAAAAAGAAAAGGAGGTTGTTTTTGATGGAAAATGGCCGAGGAGTTCCGAATGGTACTGTATGGGATGGTTGGCGTGATGATAACTCTAGATGATAATGTACTATATCATGTTGATTGACAGGGTTTTGTTTAAATGGTTAACAAAAAGGGAACGTGTTAGTTTCAGTGTAAAATCATATTTTATTTCAAGAGTGTCAATAAAAGACATATTTTCACGCATGACGAAGCCACGAAATAAAATATAGTTTTTTCTATGATCACTAGTGAAATTAAAGACGATCGCACACTAAAATCAACACATTTTCTTTTTCTTTTATAAACGGAGTGTTATAGGTGTTTTATTCTTTTTTCTAAATACCCCCTTTTTGAAAATAGTGCTTGCTACGCCACAATCCTTTGGACGCCTAACACGCAAAGTTTTGATAGCTGATGACGTAGCTGTCATTTCTATTTCAGGTTTGTGGAGAAACTGTTCTCCAATATTTTTTTTAGTTTATTATTTACTCGTGTTTTAGAGCAAACATTCATCATAATAACAGTTAATGCACGAAAGTACTTATAAATTGAACAGGGCGGGAATACTTGAGATAAAGTATTATACATAACTATTATGTACTAGTATTTTTATTTTAAAGCACACGTCAAATAGCATACAATGTAAAACAATTGTTTTCCTAATACAAAATACAGTTGCCATTGAACAAATTTGAAGTAGTGGATTTACCAGGAACCCAGGCATCCTTCATTGTGATTATTTTGTACATACATGTATTGGTATTGAATAACTTCATTCAAATACACTTTCCACAAATTATCCATGTTCATCTTTATTCACTCTACATCTTTTATTAACCACTTATTATTACTGTAGTTCCATCACAAGAATGTCATTTTGTTCTCCCCCTACGATGAGCCTGCCAGTGTGGGTGCTATGCAAGACTGCCATTGGTTTGTTGATGCTATCTCCTTTCCTGACCAATGTGGCCAGCTTCTTCCTGCCTTCCTGGTCAATCTGCACCACTGTATTGGATTCAAGTGAGCACACAAAAACATGACCAGTGCCACTCACATGTACACTGTAAGGCCAGTCAAAGTCAGGGTCTTGCAGTGTGGCCAAAATATTGCCTCTTTTGTCAATAATATTAACCTTATTGTAGCTGGAGACTGGTATATATAACTTCATGCCATCTGAGCTCAAGTCAAAGCCGTTCACTGTAACTTCGCCAGATGTGTCTTCATATACCTTCCGTTCCAGCCTCCCTGTCATTGTATATAGGTACAGTGCAGTGGCGGTACCCACATACAGCTCGCCCTCATGGTGCTTGATTGCGTTACATGAATGATCTACTGAGAACTTCCTGGTCATCTTGATGTTGTCAGCTGACACGGTGAGAAAGTATACCTCATTCCTGTCAGTCCCGATTTCAAAAGCTACAGCCACTTCATGGTCTGAGATGTTGCATATGTCCTGTGGAAACTCAGGGAGGTCACAGTGGGCTGTCACTTTGTATTCGCTGTCTAGCACCTTTACTCTGCAATTGATATTGTCAACCAGAACAATCTCTCCTCCTGGAAGTTCTGTAATACAATCAATACAACAAACCTGTTTGTCGTTCTTTATATTCATTGCATATGTTTTCTTCTGTTTCACCTTGAAAACCTCGGGTTTATTAGAGGACTGTTTGATTTGCCCAGATGATTGTTCGAAGTCTGGATCAGGATGCCCTTTGATGTTTCCTAGTGTCTTGATGTCAGACAGCAAATGTTGAGCGCGTGTGTCAGGCTGGAAAGTGATAGTTGCCTTTTGTTTAGTGTTCATCTCCCGGAGTAGTCTATTGCCCTCTGCCATCTTGTCCTTGCATTTCCTGTAGCCAATAAAGGATCTGGACTCCTTGTCGTGGGCTTGAACAGAGTCCAGTAAGGCCTTAAGTTGGTCATGTAAGAGGTCACAGTGGTCAATATCTTTCTGAAGTGACCAATCTATACCAGCCAGGACACTGTCCATCTGTTCCACTGTCCTCTTTTCCAGCTCATCTAGCAGCTCGTTCAGTGAAGACCTTAAGGACTTGATCTTTGTCAGCATGGACTTGCGTGAGATCTTAAGGGAATTTTTATTCTTCTTTCTGGCCTCGCTCACCTGGTTGAGGCTGGCTGTTACCTTGGTAACATTGGCTGGAAGCTGCTTGAAGTCAGCCATCTTATGTATGCCCTTGGCCAGGTCAGATATCAAGTCGACTCTTTTGCACATCCTATTTAAAAGGTATTTTATAGAGAAAATTAAGTCATCTGTCCTTGTACCTTATAGTTTGGACCTACACATGGGTTTGCATTAACACACTGATTTTTATTGGTCAGAATAATATTGGAATGTGCTTTGTATTTTTTCATGAATATCATAAAAAAAAATGAACTCCTAATAAGTAAGGGTTTTTAAAGCACTCACCTGTGGTTAAGTGACACACAGAGGTGACAACAGAGCTCAGCGTGATCCTCACACAGCAGTTCCAAGACCGTCGGAGGGTGAAGGTCACACGTAACCAGGGCATCACCTTGCACCACCCACTTGTCCACATCCTTGCGACCAAACACAACATGGGGCTTATGTATTTTGGCATGGAATTTCAGACACTCGTCACAGTAATAATTCGAGCAGTCCCCACAAAAATGTTTTGCCTGGATGTTTAAATTGTCATCTTTACATACAGAACAAGAAAAGTCATGTATCTCATCAGAGGCATTTGATACTGAATCATTCAATGGTCTATGTTTCCAAGCCATTGTGAATTATGTAGATGAATTATTCCACTTTTTAAAGTTTTCTCTGATATGTTCTAAATCATTTGAAGATTTTTAAACATTTGTCAGGATGTGGTGATTTCATATCCCACGAAAAAAACTGAATAATTCATATCCCATAAGTATTTGCTTCTTCAATACTCAACCGTCAGGGAGTGTAACACAATCACGGGTTTAATGCAGGATGGTTGTAACTCTATATAGAATAGGTGAGCCTTACAATAGTTTTGCACAATTCCTTGATATGTTTTAAGTGCAGTGTTACATTGGGCACGCACATTACTTATGAAATAGCAAAAACATACGAAACCGTATACCATGGCATACTGTTATCATTGTCTTGAATGAATGTAATCATTAGTGTATGCTTAATCTGTGTCTTTGTCACTACGATTAACTTCCATGCTTTGTTGATTCTCTACAATTCAGTTGTCTTAATGCAGTTTATGTACTGATGATTTTTTTTCTAGATTTGTACTTGATCAATATTTGATCAATATGTGATTTACAGGCCAGCTCATTTTATAAGTCTTATTATTTTTTAAAGAAATATTGCAATTTATCAGATTAGTGACTATCGAGCTTTCAAAGGTACAGTGAATCACTCATAAAAATGAAAATGAAACTATCCAAAAACAAAATGGACGAAAACAATTTTACTTACCTGTTTACTTTCAGTTTAACTTAAAACGATATGTTTTCCAAACCTCTGTTGACCGTTTTAATGGTTCAGTCAGCTTTTATTGTTAACAGTTAAACTAAACCATTTTGGGCACAGACAGTACGAAGTTCTATATACCAGCAATCTGGCCTGACTATAATTTAAGTATCTTCCATGACCGAGAGACTAAGAGAGTTTTTACACACAGCTATTTTTTAAACTTTTCCCGTGGGCATGATAGGGTTTTCCAGCATGGCCAAATATACTACTTATCTAGGGTGGGAGAAAAGGTTATCCCAATACACATGACGCCGACCAAACAAATGCCAAAACAATGCATAATTTGAGCAGCAATAAGAAAAAAATATCAGTATCATGGATTTCCTTAACTATTTCTCAGTTATTAGAAACATATTTTGTGTTAAATATTTAGAAAACGGAGTAATTAAACTAATGTTTATATGTATATATACAGATTTTCGCAGGTCATGGTTGATAGCAACGGGCCACTGATAAGCCCCGCCTAAACTGGACGCTGATTGGTCAGTCGCGTATCGTCCGGTCAGTTTGACAGACAGGCCGCGTCATGTTAATTCTTAATGTGACCGTACATATTATACGTATCTTTTCCGTTAGTCATAAAACAAGAAATATCATTATGAGTATTAGTGTATAACATTGACAACATCTTGCAATTTATTTTTATTTTGAATGTTTTCTCATTCTTGTGCGTAAGGTTTTAAATCCGAAGCATATACATTTGCTTTTAAGTTTTTGTGGACATACTGTTAGTGAAAAAGACAATTCAGTTAATTTGAGTTACATTTTGTTTTTATTTAATTTATATAAAACATCAAATATCGTATAGCTATAGGTTACAAAAAAGTATAAACGTATAGATAAAAAATCAATGTATAAACCTGTACATTTATAATGACTATGATCATTTCTAACTCCTACATGTATGTTGCTTGTTAGAACAGTTTTGCAGTTCAATTAATACGGATATTGATTCATTGAGAGGAATATTTCAGTAGTTATACAGGCGCGTAGGAAGGAAATTGACATTGGGCCGCGGAAGGGGTGGGCTCGGGAGGGGTGTCCCCTACCGTGGATATTTTATATTCAATTTTAAGCATTGAAGACTCGATTTCCAGTGAGTTCAGGTTTTTATTTTAATGTTTTTATCTAAACCTTTTTCGGTTAAAATAGTTGATAGATATAAAACTATAATCGTTTATTAATATTTGCGCAGTCTCAGAATGTATGTTAATGATAACAAATTAGCGCAGTTTACCTTTTCATAGTGAAGCCACGAGGGACTTTGGAACAATTGCGAGTTGAATGCCATGTGTTCAGGTTTTTTTTAGTGACAAAAAATCTCTTTGGAAATTTTAAACTCTTAGGCTGATTTGGAACGTCCATTATAAGGTCAAACTTTAATGTGGTGAGTTTGAAATAATTCAGTAACATATTGCTTGCTATTTAATGAAATTCTATTTTAACGAGTAATTGCAATTATCACAATGAACTACAGTTTTTGAAAATCAAAAACGATACAAATAATTATTGTCTTATTGCCTCTTCTTCCAATTACCAGTCTTTAATAATCCGCCTGTTTTCACGCCTTTGTGTCACACGCCTAGATGGTCACAGATTTACTTATGACATGGTGGCCTGTTTATTTAATATCGTGTCAAACTGGCGCGTAGCTTTAAAATACGACTATTAAGAAAATCGGTATCAAATATTCGCGGCCCCATTGCCGTTACTAGCCAGAATATTGGGGCCGCGGTCGCGGCCCCAGGTGCTACGCGCCTGTTATATCAATAATAATAATAATTCACTGAACTAGTATAAAAGGTGATTTTTAATGGAGAAAGGAAGAAAAACAGCAAAATCCATTTCATCTAAACAAACGTTGTTTATTGTTTACTTTCGTAAAGGAAATTAATACATGTTTCGTTTCCCTAAATATGAGGTTTACAATAGAGACTGACTTTCTATTGCAAAAAATCAGATATTATTTAGAAATTAATTATTTTAAAGTTTAGACATTATTATTATATATTATATTAGACAATTTTGTTCTACCTGAATCAAACATTGAATTTAATTAATAAAAAAAATGATTAAATAATTGAATGTTATACTTCCTTTTATTATGTGCGTGAAGTTAGCAACACAGCAGCATAGCAGCAAGCTGCTAGCAGCAAGTTGATATGATGCTGGCAGCTAGCTGCTACGCTGCTGGCAGCTAGCTGCTACATGTTTTCACTATAAATATAATGATTTAGGTTTACTATATACTACTTTAGTAAACCATTGTATGATTTCCAGCTGTTTATAGGAATATAAATAGGGATAAGAAAAAATGAGATTTTACTGTTTTAGGTCATTTGGTAAAATTTTGATTGCGACGGGTTTATTAAATAAGTAGACCACCAAAATAATTATTTTTTTCTGAAATACCAATTTCTCATCTTAAAATACAGGAAGGGGCAACGGGACCATACCAACTTCAGGTAATCTTTATTCAGATTTGCTGCTGTAAAAGCCATTTTGGGTACGAACTGACCAGAAATTTCGACTAAGGGGACCATAACGAAAAGTGGGGGGATGAACTAGGCCACGAGCCCTACAATGTGAGCTATTTAGATCGCTGGAGCTTTTGTCCTGAGTAGCCGAACATAGAGCTCGAAAATTCGACTGAGGGAACATTAGCGAAAAGTGTAATGTTGAACATTCTTCGCTTAACGCTCCTTTGACTCATGTTCAGCTAGGCATTTTCAGGTTCATTTGAAACAATCATGGTTATTTAAAACTCATTTAAAAGTATATGTAACTGAATTCCATGCAGGGATCTATTCTGCATGTCAATGTCATGAGATTTATTAACGCCGGCTAGTAGACAACAGGTTTGAATGCTAGGCGCTGATTTGCAATTCAAGTGGGTCCGTCTAGCGCAGGTTCGAATTAAAATTGCCGAAAATAAAACAAACAATAGGCGAATAACACCTGCTCAACAAAAACAATAGCTTTATATATTTAGAGACAGATATTGCCAAAAATTTACATTCAATGCTTTATATATAGAAATTTGCAATTCCCGGTTCGAATCTAACGACAAACATTATAATGGCGAGCAAACTATTGACTAGTACCGTACATACAAATCAACGGAGGGCAATCGGAACTCCTCGGCTAGTATCAAGATATGGCCTCGGATATAATACGGGTCGTAAGAAAATAGTCCATCATGGCCGACCAAGAAGATGTTCAAACAACCAAGAGATATGTTAGTCCAAAGACAGAATGAGGAGCGAACTTTTACCACTTATTTGTGTGTAAGTGTTATTTTTATACTTATTGTATTTTAATAAAATATAAAAAAATAGTTTTAAAAGAGCCCTAATGAGAAACTAATTGGAAATGTCATTAATTCTTAGTGGGTGGGGTAAAGTCTTCTTTTATTTGACATATTCTAATATAGTAAATAACAATTTTGAAGCTCCAGTGATCAGTGGCAAAAATTAAGAAAACAAATACTCTAATTTTTTTTTCTCATTTATTTTCACATAGAGTAGTAATAACACATTATCTTCATCTTTATATAATATAACCTTCTATGCATTTTCTATCAGTATGGTTAAGCTCCCACACACACACGCACACACATACACACACACGCAGACACACGCACACACACGCACGCACGCACACACACGCACGCACGCGCACACGCACACACACACACACACACACTCACACGACAGTGATGTCCCCTACACTTAGATATGCATACAAGTAAAAACTACAATAGGGATTTAATATTTGTTAAATAATTCAACAAATACATACATTACGAAAAGAAAAAAAGAAAAAAAAGAATCGTTATGGCTATTTGTGTCTTTTACTGATTATGTTAGTTTCAGTATTTCCCACTTTTTATTGTGGGCTTCGTACTTATCGTTTTTTAAAGCAATTTGCTCTTCTATTTTAATCCTTAATTTAAGATACATCATATATGCATTAAAAGATAGATGTCTATTATTGCACTTGGTTGAGTTTATATAAAATTTCATTAAAACAATAAGGAAGTTGCAAACATTACTATATTTGTTTTTACATACTATTCCCAATAAAGCCTCACGTTTATTGATAACGATGTTAATTGTTGTTAAGGCAATAAAATTATTTAATTTGTTCCACAACTGTTGTGTTTCATAGCACTCCCAATATAGATGTTCTATGGATTCGACACCTGAATGGCAAAATGAGCATAATGTACAATCAACAAGTTTGTACTTAAAAAGTAATGTATTTGTTGGTAAAATACTCTATTTGATATTTATTAATAACAAATAAGTCTGAATCTGACTTAGATCGATAAAAGGTTAGACTTTCTTTCTCAGTGTATTTATCTCATACATTTCATATCATTAACTTTAATTTTTTATAATTAAAATTTACATTCTTTTAACCAAGGATGTATGGTTTATATGTCCGTGAGTGTTGGTATCGAACAACTTAATGTAATGGCACAATTGAATGCCGCGGCCCTGTTCACTAATATAGTTCTCTAAATAAATTAGATCTTCATTCTATTGGTTTAACAAAATGAGTTTGAACGCATAAACCAGCACACATTTCTTTCAAGACTAAATTCTATGATATCCACCAGTGGTGGTGATGCAGAAACATTGAAAAATGCTTTTTTACTGTGTCAATGAAATGCAGACATTTAAATTTTAATCTTATTGTCATTTTCAGAGAAGAGTATGGTACTACCAGGGGTGCAGCTGACTCTGATTCCCGGCTTGTTTTAATGAAAAAACGCAGATGAGGTAATGTTTTCGAAATTCGGACAATAATTTAACAGTCAAGTATCCTATTGGTTTAAGCCAAAAAGTTCCTGCATGTTTGTACAATTAACCAACAAGGATTGACAGTATTAAAATATCAACATTGTAGATGAATTTAAACATGATAACAATTTCATTTCATATTTTTTAATTTACTAGTAGTCCAGAGCTAAAAGCTGCTCTCTCACAGATTGACAGTTCTTCTTGGTCATTCTTCAAAAGCCCAAAGGAGTAATTAAATTAAATTTACACATATAATTAATTATATGGCTTAAAGGAATAGCAAACAAATATTTTCCAAACAATTGAAATCTATTCTATTATGTGTGACCTTATATGACTAGTTGAAGGATTTTTTACCAAATTTTCAAACTTGTATAATTATGAAAGACTGTGATCTGATATTATGTCAGCAATCTAATATCACTGGTTTCCATACATTTGCACAATAATTGCCAATTGGCTCGTTTAAAGACAAACATAAAAAAGGTGTCAGAACAGTAAAACTGTGAGGATGCAGCTTTAAATTGGTGTTGCACTTAATGTTTTGTGAATACTTTTCTGTTGTTGTACAGACTTTTAAAATAATTGATCTGAAAATATAATTCCTATTACTGTTGTATTTTCTGTTTTCTATTTCAGGCACTGGAATCTGAATGTAATCAAAAATGCCATTGTATGAGGATTGACCTGCAATGCATGGAAATTATCTAACACAACTGCAACGCCTACCTTGGAAAAATGAGTGCAAGATGGAAACGAAGCGTTCAGTGGAACATCTTGTCATCTCAAATATTTGATGACTTACACATACTGATGTGAAGTTGAAGATAAAAGTCATCTGTTAGTCCGTGATTATTAAATAAATCCGAACATATATTTTAAAAGGGTAATATGGTAAAGGATTTATCTACGCTTAAAGTGGTTTTCCTATATTATGGAGGGAAGATAACTACAAAAACAGAAACAGATGGCATCGGCAGACCAAATAAAGGAGAACTATTTTGTTCAGTTCAATTTTTAAAACTTCAGAAAATCTGTTAATAGGGCACATCCTTGCAAATGCCATATTGTAAACTGGGCTCTTTAAAATGTGAAAAGGTGAAAGTGGTCTAGAGGATAAGCCTCAAATTCAAGGTTGTGAGTTCAAGACCTCCAAGATACTTTCTCTTGACCTCAGGAAAAGGATGTCCATACTTGTTTCTACTTAGGCAACAGACTTAAGAGTGATTTTGTAAGCTTCCAGCTTGCATAGCAATCTGATAAGGCATAAAATAAGATACTAGCTGACTTGCAAACAATTTTTCTATTTGTGTTGATTTATTTTTCAGTCTGTTGGAATGTTTATTAGAAGTGATGCACATTACTTACTGCAACCAATATTTATTTTCTTTATTAAGTTAAATTTAGTTTACAATTTATTTAAGTTTAGCAGTTATATTGTATTTTTCCATTAAAAAGATTACTGTCTACCAGGTAGAATTCATTCCTTATGTGTGATTGGCTAGTTGGTGTTATCACGTGATATTACCGAAGTAGCTTTATAATTTGATTATGTAACCCATGGCCTTGATAGCTCAGTAAGGAAGACGCTTGACTTCAATTTTGGCGACGCGGGTTCGAACCCGGTCTCGGACACTATCTTCTTTTTATTACATTTTGGTACTTTTTTTACAATTATGACATCAAAGCGTAACAAATTCTATTAGTTTAATGTCCTGAGATTCGTTACAGAAAAAAACTTTTTTGGTGCAAATCTGTGACACAGAATTTGCTTAACAAAACCCCCTCTGTCCCCCTCTACTTAAACACTGTTTACACTCCGTACCTCTTATACCATCCAAAATGTTACCTCTTAGTACCCTCCGTTCAATCGTAACAACTCGGCCATCTCCGGGCAAGCTTCGAGATAGACCTCGTAAATAGTAGTAAGGATATACGAAAGTGCGATGCGGCTGCCGGCGATTAACACCGTTTTCAATCCGCGTAAAGAAGGCCCATTGTAACAACAAGGAAATGGATTGTGTTAAATTAAATGTGCTTGTTTAAGAGAAAATATTTATTGTAACCTCAAAGAATGTTCGTTTTATGGATATTTAGATATTTCCTTATAGTTGAAGCACTCTATTTCCTCTAGAAAAATCGTGAGCACACAGAAAAACCGCAGAAAATGTACTTGACAGTCATTGAAATGATCATACGGTTCATGGCATGCATGAATCATTACATCGGATTAAATGCATGCATGGACTAAATGTCAACATTTTCTCAACAGTTAATACCCTATGAAATGTAAGTTTTAAGTCATACTTTGCCGTGTTATTTTTCACACCATGTCTTGCCATTAAAACAACATTACTATTCTGTAAAATCATTGATTGCATTGTGCAGACTTTTGTGGATTGTGGTAGGATGGGTGTGAGCTTGGCACCCAGTCAGCTTTACCAGCTGAAATCTATGCATGCTTTTACTTCAGCATTATTGGGTTTGGGCTGCAGTTTTTTTTGTGTAAACAGTTCTGTGGGGTTGAGGTGGGGCGGTGACTATCTACGCAGTAAGCTCAATTGTTAGAGTACCAATACAACGTTCATGTGGATATGCACCAGACAATTGTAACCACGGCCTCCCCATCTGGGGAATAGTGGGGACTTTGACTTTCAGTACAGCCAACCCCGGCTAAAATCCCCACCCTGCGCGGACAATCCAATGGCAAAATCTCTGCCAAATGCCCCCACACCCAAGGGACTCTAGGTAAGGTCCATTCCCCTCTATATTTTAAGCGAAGATAAAACCAACGCATTCAACCACCACTGCAGGGCCACCTGATAGGTAAAAACACGGCCCGTTTCCCCTGGTTAACCCCAGTATTCCCCCTGACCTGGGGTGGGAGGGGGGTGGTACAATTGACTGGTGCACTAAGTTGACAGATCTTGTCTTAAAATTGTATTTGTTCAAGGCAGATCATGCTTCACTTTACCTCCTAGGCTGTGGATAAAACCCACTCATTAGAAGTTTCCTTACACATTATACTTGTCTAAATCTATAATTATTAGTCTCAATATCTTTGAGTAAATTGTCATTTTTTATTAAAAACAACAACACCAAAAGAGTAACTGATAAGATACTCAACTGATTCATTTTTTTGTAAATAAAAGCCTTAAACAAATATTTAGCCAGGTTACTAAGCTTTTCAGCAATGTATACCAGACTTTTTTCAATAATACTTAACCTAATTTGAATAATTAGGCTTTAGATCACTCTGTACCAAATGACTCTTTTATGTCCAACTCCATAAAATGCAAACAAGAATAATTACAGTTTGGATCAACATGTCTCTTAATTTTATTTTTAATATTAGTCAAGTAATAACAGAGCCATGTGTATGCAATCCAATGTAAAACTAATGATAAATTAGTTTTTGCTTCCATTTTTACTTTCATTTCTGTGGCAAGACCTTTTAAGTGCATTGAGTCTTTTGGGAGACTTCACAATATTTCTGGCGCTTAATCCCCATATATGGCTTTAAGTTGCCATACAAATTTAAGTCTTCATTACAAAATATACTGTATGTCTCCTCTTTAACCATAAACACACAATGAGAGGACTATTTAAAGCATTACCATGTGTCAGAATAATAGATCTTTCTTTACATTTTATTTGTCTAATTGTATTACCGGTCTCTTTAGCAATATCCTTGTGCCTCTTTGAGTACTTGGCTTGACAGTTTGGTTTTTAATACATTGTTTTGAATGTTTTATTTGTACACAACAATGGTGATGATGATGATGATGACACTATGCTATGCCAAAACCACAACACATTTTCTTCAAACAAAAAAGGACAGTCATTCAGAATAACTTTTATTACATCATTTGAGAAAATAAACTCATACAATCAACGAAATAAACATGTATCAGCCATCCGTAAAATCACAAGCCATGCTATGTGTTTGTTAAATTCAACTTAATAAAGAAAATAAATATTGGTTGCAGTAAGCAATGCGCATCACTTCTAATAAACATTCCAACAGACTGAAAAATAAATCAACACAAATGGAAAAACTGTTTGCAAGTCAGCTAGTACTTATTTTATGCCTTATCAGATTGCTATGCAAGCTGGAAGCTTACAAAATCACTCTTAAGTCTGTTGCCTAAGAAGAAACAAGTATGGACATCCTTTTCCTGAGGTCAATAGAAAGTATCTTGGAGTCTTGAACTCACAACCTTGAATTTGGGGCTTATCCTCTAGACCACTTTCACCTTTTCACATTTTAAAGAGCCCAGTTTACAATATGGCATTTGCAGGGATGTGCTCTATTAACAGATTTTCTGCAGTCTTAAAAATTGAACTGAACAAAATAGTTCTCCTTTATTTGGTCTGCCGATGCCATCTGTTTCTGTTTTTGAAGTTATCTTCCCTCCATAATATAGGAAAACCACTTAAAGCGTATATAAATCCTTTATCATTTTACCCTTTTAAAATATATGTTCGGATTTATTTAATAATCACGGACCAACAGATGACTTTTATCTTCAACTTCACATCAATATGTATGTCATCAAATATTTGAGATGACAAGATGTTCCACTGAACACTTTGTTTCCATCTTGCACTCATTTTTCCAAGGAAGGCGTTGCAGTTGTGTTAAGATGATTGCCATGCATTGCAGGTCAATCCTCATACAATGGCATTTTTGATTACATTTGGATTCCAGTGCCTGAAATAGAAAACAGAAAATACAACAATAATAGGAATTATATTTTCAGATCAATTATTTTAAAAGCCTGTACAACAACAGAAAAGTATTCACAAAACACTAAGTGCAACACCAATTTAAAGCTGCATCCTCACAGTTTTACTGTTCTGACACCTTTTTTATTTTTGTCTTTAAACGAGCCAATTGGCAATTATTGTGCAAATGTATGGGAACCAGTGATATTAGACTGCTGACATGATATCAGATCACAGTCTTTCATATACAAGTTTGAAAATTTGGTAAAAAATCCTCCAACTAGTCATATAAGGTCACACATAATAGAACAGATTTCAATTGTTTGGAAAATATTTTTTTGCTATTGCTTTAAGCCATATAATTAATTATATGTGTAAATTTAATTTAATTACTCCTTTGGGCTTTTGAAGAATGACCAAGAAGAACTGTCAATCTGTGAGAGAGCAGCTTTTAGCTCTGGACTGCTGGTTAATTAAAAAATATGAAATGAAATTGTTATCATGTTTAAATTCATCTACTATGTTGATATTTTAATACTGTCAATCCTTGTTGGTTAATTGTACAAACATGCAGGTACTTTTGGGCTTAAACCAATAGAATACTTGACTGTTAAATTATTGTCCGAATTTCGAAAATAGCACAACCATTACCTCATCTGCCTTTTTTCATTAGAACAAGCCGGGAATCAGAGTCAGCTGCACCCCTGGTACCATACTCTTCTCTGAAAATGACAATAAGATTAAAATTTAAATGTCTGCATTTCATTGGCACAGTAAAAATGTCAGCATTTTTCAATGTTTCTGCATCACCACCACTGTTGGATATCAAAAATTTAGTCTTGAAAGAAATGTGTGCTGGTTTTTGCGTTCGAACTCATTTTGTTAAACCAATAGAATGAAGATCTAATTAATTCATTTAGAGAACTAGATTAGTGAACAGGGCCGAGGTATTCAATTGTGCCATTACATTAAGTTGTTTGCTACCAACACTCACGGACATATAAACCATACATGCTTGGTTAAAAGAATGTAAATTTTAATTATAAAAAATTAAAGTTAATGATATGAAATGTATGAGATAAATACACTGAGAAAGAAAGTCTAACCTATTATCGATATAAGTAAAGTCAGATTCAGACTTATTTGTTATTTAAAAAACAAACAAATAGAGTATTTGTTTTCTTAATTTTTGCCACTGATTACTGCAGCTTCAAAATTGTAATTTACTGAATTAGAATCTGTCAAATGAAAGAAGACTTTACCCCACCCACTAAGAATTAATGACATTTCCAATTAGTTTCTCATTAGGGCTCTTTTAAAACTATTTTTATATTTTATTAAAATACAATAAGTATAAAAATAACACTAACACACAAATAAGTGGTAAAGGTTCGCTGCTCATTCTGTCTTTGGACTAACATATCTCTTGGTTGTTTGAACATCTTCTTGGTCGGCCATGATGGACTATTTTCTTACGACCCGTATTATATCCGAGGCCATATCTTGATACTAGCCGAGGAGTTCCGATTGTGAATATACGGGAAAAAACGGTCCCGTACATGGGTAGGTATAAAAGACTGGCCGGACCGGACCAAATCCAGACCAACTGAAATCTCCGAACTGTTACGGAAATCGTTCGGAAGTTTACCTAATTTCCGGAACAAATTAAAATACGCATTGCTTTGTTTCATAGATATTTTATTTATTAATTAATATATTTTAGTATGTCAGGCTAAAATAATAATAATAATAATAATAATAATAATAATAATAATAATAATTATTATTATTATTATTATTATTATTATTATATATAATTATAATAAAAAAAATAATTAACAGATTAGTACATAGTATTTTAAAAAACATACATAAGTTAATTTAATCTTTGAAAATGATTCCGTGTGAACAATATAGTCACATATATACATACAGACGCACATACAGCCGTACATTCAGACACACAGTCATACATACATACATACATACATACATACATACAGACGCACAAAGAAACAGACGTTCATGCATATAGACGCACAGACAGTCGCACAGCCACACAGACATACATACAGACAGACATTCCTACAGACGCACGAACAGCCGCACATACTGATGCACGTACAGGCGCACAGACAGACATAATAAAACTTTAATAAATATAATATCTATAAAACATAGCAATGATTATTTTTATTTTGTCCGGTCCGGCCACTCCAACACAAAATTAGAAAAACTCCGAACGAATTCCGTAACAGTTCGGAGATTTCCGTTCGTCCGGATTTGGTCCGGTCCGGCCAGTCTTTCCGTTCGTCCGGATTTGGTCCGGTCCGGCCAGTCTTTTAAACCTAACCCCATACATCTTTAATATACGGGCGTGTTCGACCCAGTACACCCAACGGGTATGGGACCCGTACACGAATACGTATACGGAATACCTCGTGTACGGACTTCAGTTTATCCATTCCCACACCCTTGGATATACGGAGTGATCAATGAAAATAAAAAAAATGTAATTTCTTTTTATTTCTTTTACGTACTTTTGAAGAAAACGTATTTTATGCATAGCATTTTTGGCAAAAATATATACATGTATGTACGGAGCCCGTACACTCGCATGTTGGGGATGGATATATAATAATAATAATAATAATAATAATAATAATAATAATAATAATAAAAATAATAAAAAATAAATAATCATGATAATAATAATTATTATGATTAAGTTAGATTGTGTGTTATATTTCCTTAAATAAATTTTCTTCTATGTCTTAAAGCGTTACTATAATACTAACGCTTTAAGAAAAATAGAATTTTTCGGCAGATTTCCAAATAGTTGAGATCATTATTGTGAGATATCTTAATGACAGAAATGAAGACATTGATGCCAAATTTAGCTGATCCTGATTCTGACTTAAATAAGTTAAAATTGTCAAACATGTAAGAGTGTAACTTGAAAGATAGGGCATCTTTATTGCAACTCCCTCATACCAATGGGTGGGTTAGGGTCAACCGCTATCAATGAAAATAAAGTTATTAATGGGTATCAAATTATGAGAAAAGTAAGCTTACAATAAGAGCCGTTTTAAATACATTTAGGAATAAAAAAATCTGGTTTGCTGCTTCTTAAATTGGACGCACGGACGGACGCACGGACGGAATGACGGGCGGGCGGGCGGGCGGTCGGACGGGCGTCTTAAGGATGGATGTCTTAAGGATGGACGGTCGACCAGACATGTCTTTGTCGTAAACATGTTATTTAACGGTTTCTTGCCAAAAAATAAAAAATATAAACACACATATAAATATTTAATATGGTCACAACGATTCATGGCCTATATACAAATAAAAGACAATAGTATAAGTAAGTTAAATTAAAGAACAAAAAAAGTTTCAATAAATGGAAAAAAAGTAAGTTAAATTAAAGAACAAAAAAAGTTTCAATAAATGGAAAAAGATTCATTTCAAATGCAAACTGAGATATATATTATATTAACTAATGAAGTATTATGGGAGGCTATTTACAAATGACATAATACTTGAAAGATCTAAACGATGTTATTTAGTAAGGAATTTCTTAACATAAATGCTTGATTTATTAATTTACTTAAGCTACTTAGTATGCTTAAGTTTTTTGATAACAATAGTTTCGATAAACTTGTACATACCTGGGTTTCTAATGTAATATATTTTTATCATTTTTTTCTGAAGTCATTATATACAGGACATGTTATGATTAAATGATATTCATCTTCTAAATCATTAAAGTTACAAATAGTACAATAACGTTGGGCTCTATCTATTCTATTTCGGCCATATCTGCCGGTTTCAATATGCAGTTTATGAGATGATCAATAAGTTTAAATTCAGAACTTTCAATAACATGCAAACTTGAAATTAATATTTTTGTTCTTGATTTAAATAAATAATCAGTCTCTTTTCTTTTAACAGTAGCCTCTTATTTTAGATATGATCTCGGAAAGGATTTTATCATCATTCTTCAAAACAGTTGTCACAATTGTTTAAATTAGGTAGTTTAAATACAAGAATTAGTGAGATAAGGAAGCTGCCTTTTTATAGATTTATTTATACTAGTAAGTCATTACTTCAATTGATTTATAATTCGGTCATTAAAATTTCCACAGTCTGTCGAATTAATTAATAAAATTTAGAATGTGTGTGTTTAAGTTGCATTTCGTATAGTTTTATGACCCACTGGCATGTGTTTTTATAAGCAAATGATCATGTCACTAATTGACATAACGCGGGATGTCAGTCAAATTAGCCGGCCAATACCAGACTGACCAATCAGCGTCCAAATAAGGCGTGGCTTATCAGTTGCCCTTTGTTATCCGCCATGGTTAAGGCGCTTGGCATTTACAGGGTAGTGCTTGGAAGAGTGGTGTACTCAGTACTGGTTCAACCCAGGAAAGTTTTATCCCGTGTATCGGTGCTTTACACCGAGCACGTTAAAGAACCAAGAGGTCTCTTCGCAAAGAGCTAGGATAACACACCTGGATCTCTTGTATCTCACTCTGTTTCTTCAAGTCTTCCAAAGTCTGGATTTGACTGCGAATTGCTGTCATTCTATCTCATATCACTAATGGCATTTAAACACAATTTAACTCGTGATGGCGTCACGGCGGGGTCAAGCCATAATGCAGCCAATGGGCGCGGGCAGACTTTGATAAACTCAAATAAACAAACGACCTCCGGCTATCTGCACTAGTGAGTGTGGCGGATCCGTGGTCTTGAGATAACACACTTGACTATCAATCCAGGGGTCACAGGTTCGATCCCCCGTCGCATCACTAACAAAAACTAATCGTCTTCCGGAAGGGACGTTAAATGGGGGTCCCGTGTGACAGTGCTATACACTGGTGCACGTTAAAGAACCAGTGTAGCTCTAACATTCAGGGTTACATTCTGTCTTTGCACAATGCTCCAAAAACCTAAAATGACTAACAATCTTAATGGAGCACTCGTCGAATGGTCAAGGCTCGAGTGCGAATATAAATAAGCTTACACACCCACACAGTAATGAGTATGTCCGCCCTGTTAGCTCAATCGGTAGAGTGTAAAACTCTGAATCGGACAACCCTGGTTCGATTCCCGGGCGGACCAGGTCACTACTGTTGTGATTTGTTATGAAATCCTTTCTACGACCATTCGCAGTGTACCACTGCCCTGGCATGTACAGAAGTTGTCAGTTCCTTGCAGAGGTGAAGGCACCTAGTACTGGTTCTGCCCAGGAGTGCTGTGCGGTGGTTGGACTGTCACTCTAGGACCCTTTAATGTGCTCACGCCGGGACCCGGAGTATAAACTACTAACGCCACCACCACCTTCAGTATTGAGTGAGCTTAATCGATAGAGCGTTGGTAAAAATATAATATAAAGATAAATATAAAATAAGAACAAATCTGGCTTCTTAAAAATAATAACATCCAATTAGAAAACTTGAAATTAATTTCGATTTCAATAGTCTGTTTTTAATTAGCAATCGGTCTCTAATCTTGGATATGATTGTATTTTATCAGCATTCATCAAAGCAGGTGTTACAATTTATATAATATTGTTTGAATATATTATTTGTTCATGAATACATTAATTCATTCACACTCACTCACTCACTCACTCACTCACTCACTCACTCACTCACTCACTCACTCACTCACTCACTCACTCACTCACTCACTCACTCACTCACTCACTCACTCACTCACTCACTCACTCACTCACTCACTCACTCACTCACTCACTCACTCACTCACTCACTCACTCACTCACTCACTCACTCACTCACTCACTCACTCACTCACTCACTCACTCACTCACTCACTCACTCACTCACTCACTCACTCACTCACTCACTCACTCACTCACTCACTCACTCACTCACTCACTCACTCACTCACTCACTCACTCACTCACTCACTCACTCACTCACTCACTCACTCACTCACTCACTCACTCACTCACTCACTCACTCACTCACTCACTCACTCACTCACTCACTCACTCACTCACTCACTCACTCACTCACTCACTCACTCACTCACTCACTCACTCACTCACTCACTCACTCACTCACTCACTCACTCACTCACTCACTCACTCACTCACTCACTCACTCACTCACTCACTCACTCACTCACTCACTCACTCACTCACTCACTCACTCACTCACTCACTCACTCACTCACTCACTCACTCACTCACTCACTCACTCACTCACTCACTCACTCACTCACTCACTCACCCACCCAGCCAATCAGCCATCCAATCAGCCACCCGCCCACAAACCCACCCACCCACCCACATTCCCACATACCCAAACACTCACCCACCTTACTTGATTACAAAATTCAAAACTTTTTTATAACATGGGCGTACGGGAAAGAGTGCATTTCCGTATATCCATAGGGTACGGGAATTGTAACTTTTGGACCTTGTATATGTCCGTACATCCGTAATATAAGGGAAATGTACACGCCCGTATATTTTTCGTGTACAGGAATGGTATAAACCCGTACGCTCAACGTGTACGGAAGAGCATAAATTCCCGTACACTCAACATGTACGGAAACCATACATGTCCATCCGCTCAAGATATACGGAGATGTATGGTACCGTACATTCATCAAAATTTTGTTAGTACCAGTCGTACATCAACCCTACCAGCATTGTCGACACGGAACAATGTATACCAGTGTATGATTTAGATGTTGTTCATATCATGTATGCTGTCAAATATAACACCAAATTACCTGACTTTATTACAAAATTCAAAACCTTTATAACATGTGTGTACGGGAAAGGGTACATTACCGTATACCCATAATGTACAGGAATTGTTACTATTCCGTACACTCAGTGTGCACGGGAACTGGTTTATTTCCGAACATCCATATAATACGGGAATTGTACAAGCCCGTATATTCATCGTGTACGGGAATAGTGTAATCTCATACTCTCAAAGTGTACGGAATAGCATAAATTCCCGTATTTTCAACATGTATGGAGACCGTTCATGCCCGTACACTCAAGATATACGGAGATGTACCGTACATCCATTAAAATAGTACTAGTCGTTAGTCAATCAACTCAGTATTGTCCGAATTATTTATTTTTATAATTTAGACCTCTTTTAAATTTCATCAAAAGCTATCGAAACCCATTAAAGCATTAAATTTTCTACAAAGGTAATTTTTACTGACACCATCCTGTTTTTTTACGAAACAGTGATATTTTTAAGTCAATGGTATAAATGACTTTCATATTATATAAGCTATCAAATTAAACCTCCAAAGACCTACATTGGTTACAGAATTCATTGTTTTTTTGTTATAACACGGATGTACGGGTTAGTGCACGCCCATACATCGAATCCCGTATACTCAAGATGTGCGAGTTTTATGAATATACGAATCCGAACACACCCGTATACTCAACATCCCGTACACTTACCGTACAAATTGGATGTACGGGTTTCAGTATATTCCCGTATATTAAACCATTTTCCGCAGTGTAACATCTTCAATCCGTTAAAGTTAGTCCAATATAGCCAAGAGACATTTGGAGCTCCTCGGCCATTTTTATCGAAAAAGATTTACGTTATTCTGCTCAATCGTTTAAGACATTCGAGAGGACAATGAGAGGGAAATACTTATGATTAACACCTTTATTGTTTAAGGGATTTTCATAAGTAACTAAGCTTGATTGGTTATAATTTGGCGATTATCTCGTAATTACTTTTTAATATCAAATATGTATTTCTAGAAATGGAACTTGATTTTGATATTTTAAATATTTATTTTTAATAACTCCGTCAGAGAAGTTAAACAGTAAATTGTGTCAAAGTCAATTTAAAGAACACCCGCACAATATTGTCCCGTATAGTTCCGAAAAAAGTACAATTATATTGACCTTGAGTGTTCATTGTATTGACTTCTGCCTAGTTTAAGGAATATTTGCCATGATAATCCACTGCGTGCATCTTCTCAATATAACACTGGTGTCACAGTAGGGGCCATTTCCTGTGTATTTGTTAATTGGCTCCGGGCCTTTTAGGTTGACATTTTTCGAGTAGATTATCCTACTAATACATATAAACAATATACACAGCTATAAATGAATTAATTGAATAAACCAAAATAAATATGACTGATAAGCTTTTAAACTGTGATATAGCATTTATATTTAAACCCATTTTAAATGCATGATCATCATTGTTATATCCAAATTGTGAAGCATCCTTTGTTAAAATATATTGGTGGGCTACTATATATAACATCACTCTTGTTCTTATTCAAAGGCATTGCATTAATACTGTTATTATCGTTTGAAAGCAACAACAACAAAAGATGAAAAGTCCAATTCTATAATAAAACCTTTATAACTGCACGGCTGGATTCCCAGATCGGAGAACTGCTAAGCAGCACAAGGCCATTAAGATAACTTTCGTTATGACTTTGTATTAATATGTTCGTGTATATGCTTATGGGTGTGTGCGTGTGCGCGCGCGTGCGTGCGTGCATGTAAGTGTGTTTGCGTTTATTCATCGGTTCTGTATAGTGTGACTTTTTAAATTGCTATTCGTAAATATGGTTGGTATTATTTTACTTTGTACTGTGATGATAAGAAATATTACTGTGTCTCAAGCATTTAATGATTTTTGCCTATCAATTATATAGTTAATATGTTTTCATGAAAAAGTTTAAACATTATAATAGGGTCATACAAGAATAAATTAAATCAGTAGGGTACTTATTTAATAAAACAAGAAAGGATTTTTTTTCAAGAAGGACATTTGCAGATACAAAGTCACACGGTGCAAGATTCCTCCTCGTATGCGACCGCGCACCCCGGTTTAGTGAGTGTAGGATGATATCCCCCCCGGATGATTGCCCCCCAGACATTAGCCCCTAGGACCATATCCCCCCCGGATGATAGCCCTCCCAGACAATAGCACCCCCCAGACAATAGCCCCCCTGCATATATATAAATGACTTTACATATATACACTCTTTTAAATTTGCATACTGTATTCATAAAACTTATAAAACATAAAAAAATGCCATTTAGTGGTCCTTTTCTGGTTCTCTATACAGACTTGTGAATCAAGTGTTCAGCGAACAAAACCTATAGTTACAGTTCAAACAGTGCATTTGCAAATGTCCCTATTACCATCTAACAGAATTGTAGTGTTGAAGGGTACAATGAAGGGTGGCCAATGTTGTGGGAATTAGTGTTACAAGTTCGATTTTGACTTGTAAAAATAGTCCTCACAATTTCGAGTCATTGAGGTTTGAGAATATCATACAAATTTGCTTAAATAAACTGGTTATAATATGCATTTTAATATTGGGGGGGGGGGGGGATATCGTCCGTTTTTTTCACTAAGACGGAGGGGGGGGGGGGGGTCTATCTTCCGGGAGGGCTATGGTCTTAGGGGCTAATGTCTGGGGGGCAATCATCCGGGGGGATATTATCCGTACCTCCGGTTGAGTAGTGCAGCTTCACCGAGCCCGAGCCACACTGTCTTAGCGGCACGTGCATTTGACCAGCTTGTGGTATTAGCTGACATAACTGCGAGTCGCTGTTTAAGTGCAGACAAAGTTTTATCGTTCAAATGACTCAAGTCAAATTAAGATGTTAAAAGTTGGTTCTTTATTAATTCCCCTTTACGTTTAATTGTCACGATCGGCTATTGATATAATATACCAATATTATTTAATAGCAGAAGTACAAAGATCCTAGTTAATTCTCTAAGTGTTTCCATTACAAAGGGTCTTTTCCTGTAAATGTCAAATTTGGGAGTAGTCGGTCCCTGCTAAAATTAAAATGAAATATGGAATCATTGTTGTGACCCGGAGACCTATGCATATCCCTGATTAGAAATAAGAGATGTCTAGTTGGTTTGGTTTTGGTTATTTTAAATGCAAAAAAGGCATTGATTTTTGAAGCACACACTAGTTAACTATAAATGTCAATATATGCGCATACTTTCTTAACATGCACTAGTTCACAAAGCCAAAAGTAACGCCGAATCATTGATATCCTCATTAACATTGTTATTATTTATGGCCTTTCTCAACAAAATGTTTGCATTGGTGGGCCGCTCATGAAAAAAAACAACCTGCCGTAAGCAAAATTTTACCAAATAAGCTATATCAGTAAAATCTTCTTTTTTTTCTTACTCCTATTTGTATTCTTATAAACAGCTGAAATAAAAAAAAAAACAATTATATACTATTGTATTATAGTAAATATATATTATTATATTCATAGTAAAAACGCAGCAGCTAGCTGCCAGCAGCCCAGCAGCTAGCTGCTGTTGCTGCTAGCAGCTTGCTGCTATGCTGCTGTGCTGCTAACTTCACTCACATCACAAGTTGGGATGCACATTACAGGAGCGGCTATGGAATATACTCATAATCTCTGCTTTAACATATTGTTGTTGTTGTTTTTTATATTTATTCATTGATTATTTTGACATACCACAGCTCAAAGAATAGCGTAATGAAACATTAACAGATGGGTAATATATACACTTTCAGTGCACTTTACCTATGACACCCTGAATGTAGATAGATAGAAATAACAGGAAGTGCATAGCGCAAGAGCTTTAAAATAATCCTTCAATATTTACTGAATGGTCACCACTTAACTGTTATATTTTAACTCAGTTTTGTCCAAGCCATAGCTTCACAATTCTTCAATATATTGATATTGAAGCTGCACTCTCGTATATCAACCATATAAGATAAACTGTCTCGGAATGAGCGAGTAATTCCTCCAATGTTCGGAAGCTACTGAAAATATAAGGCTGACGAAGGGATTGATGATCCCTGAAATAATGAAATTAAGATACAAAAATTGTGGGTTTGGATTGGTGTACGTGTGTGCCAAGCGTTTTGGCATGAGCTTAACTTAAATACAAAGTGTGGCTTCAAACTGACTCGGAATAGAAATATATATTATTCATATTGAGGATACATGCGGAAATCTGAAAATAGTGCAACCATTTGGCTGCAATATTTCTTACATTTATTTCAAATAGTGCTGTTAACAGTTTTATTCTTCGTACGTAGCACAACTCTTAAAAATCTTACAATCTTTGAGAAAGGGACATCAGGTGATGATAGATAATTCTGTTACAGTTTAAACATAATTGTCTCTTGTTCGAATTTTCTTATTATTATTTTGTTCTAGAGCATATTCTTATAGCATCACCTGCTTCTGAAAAAGGAACACCACCTTTTCTTAATGACGAAATCGACTGAGGACAAAGTAAACATTAGTATACACATAACAAGATTAAAAGTTTCCACCCGTCTTGTGTGCACTAGCTGATTAAGAGGGGGACGCACCGGCGCGTGCCTCCTCTAAAGTCGTCCAAGTTTAATTTTTTGTTAATATAGGATTAAAAAGTACTCATCCAATGCATCATTTCCGACAACAAATTGTTTAAATTGCCTTGATTGAGTAACACCAAAGTCCCCATGCAAACAGTTTATGCCAATATACTTTCGGTTCAGAGGGAGGGATGCATGTCTCAAGGTTGCCCCCATAAGTAACGCCCCTCTTACGTCTATTCTTTGATCCGCCCCAGCAGTATTTGTGTTGTTATTTTAAATGTGTGTATAAAGAGTATAAGGTAAAATTAAGAATATATTTAGCACATCACTCATCAGAACTTTTTTTACATCTAAAAATATTAATACCTTTATTTCTTTTACAGACCATCAAAAGACTGAAAGACAACGTCGATTGAACCAACATTTATAATAGTATTGTTAATGTTATATTATATTATATTTATAATGTTTTAATAAATCAATTTCTATTTAGTTTCAAAGTTCAATATTTAACCAGCATGATTCATATAGCCATTACAAAATGAAAAACTGTAATTAGCAGTTGATCATTTTTACGTAATAACATTTTATCAGATTTCTAATCAAAAGCATTTACGCTTTCTGAAAACTTCTTAATACGAAAAGAATATGATTAATTAATTTTAAGTGAATTATATCGGAACTGCCAAATCAACAATGTCTTGCGGCTTTGTGTTAATTGCAGTCATTTAAAAAAAAAAATAGAAAAAGATCTACATTTATATATGCATTTTTGTAACCGGGAAATGAATTTCATCCACGAAATTTCATATTTTTTCTGAATAACTTTCTTACTTGACAAGATCTCATCAAGATCTCTCAAAACATTGTAATTAAGAAAATTCTAGAACATTGGACATAAAAACAAAGTAATAATGTCGACAGACTTTTCCGAAATAATGTGAATGCTTTTTTATCAAACATCTAATAAAATCTTCTTTTGTAATGTTTTAACCCCAAAACATTTCACTAAGAAAATATGTTTCACTCCCTAAAAAGGTCGTTCCTCAAAAAACAAAATAAAACATGATCTTTTTAAACGTAAAAGTTTTTTACCTTCCGCACCCACAGAATGCAAACTTGCACTTTTTAAGATGTTTGTGTTTTTTATATTTTTATTCCAAAATAAACTGATGCAACGCATTAGATATGTTAAAAATTGAAGACTGACAACTGGACTCTTTGAAACCGCTTAATTTCTACAGCGTTATAACGCTCTACAGACCTCTTTATATCGCAGGTAGTGTACCGACTCCGTTGTCGAGTGGTCTAACACGCTGAAAATACGTATGTACTTATGGTCGAGAGGTCGGTAGGTCGTTGGATCGAAACCCCGCTCTGCCATTTTTTTGCTTTTTGCATTTTTTTCATAATATATATGTCAAACAACATCAGGATAAAACATTGAGCATAAAGGATAGTTTTCCAGGCATGCAAAAATTTAGGACCAAATCGTTTTCGAGAACTTGACAATGACTTGACGTCTTTTTCACAATTGTAGATAACGTCGAATGATGGTGCAAATAGAGTTGAAATTGTAATTTCGTAAGAAATTGTGAATTAAATCTACTCATAACAGCTCGTAAACACCTCGTTACGTTCAGTACTCGTAAAGGCTAGATTGACCATAATGTTTCGTAATTCAATAGCAACATCTCATAAACATTCAACGTACCTCGTATCACTGGTAACAAATCGTTAATTTCAGTTATAAATTCATCATAACAACTCAATATTTGAGATCGTAATTGGGTCGTAAACAACTCCTTAAAGTCTCGTTAAGTGGTCAATACGTATAAATTTCCTAATTTTCATCTCGGTGTTCAATTTAATGTACCTTTATTTGAAACCCTTCAATTTTCGTACGAGTTATGTTTGAAGATGTATAACTACAATGAACTATGGGTGGGGTTTAGTCATCATCAATGTCATATCTCAGTCATTATCAAGGTCATATCTCAATAGCCAACCAATGGACTGGATAGAAACGTCTCATGGGCCATCGCAGTGATCAGCCTTTTCAAAATAATAAAGTTACTCTTGCTCGAATTTGGCCCCAAATCGACTGGTAATCGTTGTTAACTCAGCTGTAGGCAGAGTTACTGAACTTGAAGACAGGTTACATCTATTAGAAGTGTTTATTGACAATGGGCGATTGGTTTCTGTTAAAAGAGATGGGACAGACTTTATAGAGCATGATGTTGCGTCAAAAAATAGCCACACATCCACCTCGAATCCGGTGCATTTTAAAACATTTGATGAAAATGAAGAGCGGAGGAACAACCATGTAAATGTAGAAAATTTCAACCATACCGAGTTACCAACAAACTTTATTAATAAGCCGTCGGTGGTCACGGAAACCTTTTCGGGTGGCGAACATGTTCTTCCGGAGGAGCGTACGGACATCTCGTGGGATGTATGGGAAACTAGCTGCCGTACTTTCAGGGGTGATGGTACGGAGCCGCAACCTATTCCAGTTCATATCACTGGAAGTGACTTTCGACTTTCTACGCGGAGACGGACTAGACAATTTTGTGTGGTTGGCCTTGGCAAGAACGTTAATACCACGGTGTTATCTACTGTGATTAGGGAGAAGGGACCTACGGTTTCTAACATTCGTATATTTCCGACAAGAGCTTACCCGAATAGAGATGTGTTAAAGCTTAATCTGTATGACGATGACCAGGCGGATCGAGTTTTAAGAAATGACTTTTGGCCCTCGTATATATATCATGTAGACCGTGGTACACAGGAGCACCGAAGGGGGCGTATCCACGTTTCCGGTAGGTTCAAGGGCGCCCTTGGGATCGCTGGGGCGGTGCAACAGATGACCGGCCAGAACAACCGGGGTATGCAAGGGCGGCTTAGGAGATGCCCCCACGTTTCAGGGAACTGCAGGGACATTCGAAGGGTCGCTGGGGCGGTGCAACAGGTGACGGGAGCGGGAATCGTTTTAGCTGTTTGGAAGTCAGTGTGGACTAGCCATAGACTAGTTTATGGCAGTTACTCACTTGGAATTTCTAACCTGGAACGCAACTGGTATAATGTCCAGCGTGTGTGGAATATCCGAACATTGGTTGTATCACAACAGTGTTCACTATCTTGATTCCGTTTTCAAAGACTACAGATATTTAGCTGTGTGTGATAATGACTTGTTAATGCCTAGTAAACGAAAGATAGGAAAAGGAGGCGTAGCTTTAATGTGGCGAAGGGATATTGATCACAAAATCCCCTCTTCCTACCAATGATGACCGGATAATCGGTATTCAATTACAGTTGGCTCCTAACCATTATATGTTTATTTTTCAACTGTATTTACCATGCACTAATCACTCATTGGATGTATTAAGAGAATATGTTATGAAACTGTATGAACTATGGTACGCCTATTCCGAACTAGGTTTAGTAATGTTTATGGGTGGTTTTAACTGTACGTTAGTGTCTGATAAAATTCAAAGAAATGTGCTATTAAGGAAGTTTATGTTAGATACCAATTTTACACCCATTAACTTATTACCATTTTGTACTGGTGTAAAGAACACATTTGTCTCCTACGATAATATGTACTCGTCAATGATTGACTTTATATGTATGTCTAATGATCAAATTGATAGTGTTACAGCTGCTGAGATATTTGATGATAGCTGTTTAAATGTATCTAGACACAGGCCAGTTTATAATGGTTTGCATTGATATACCAGATTGCGACAATAGAGTGAATGAAATATATGTAAAAAGCAGGGTAAACTGGAAAAGGGTCACTGAAGCACAGCTGTGTAACTATGTAGGGAGTGTCAGTGAAGCTGAATTAATGAAGAACTCACCATCCGTGTTTGAGTCGGCTAACGATGTTGAAGCTTCTAATGAAACTTTATGTGCTATTCGTACGGAAAGTGCTTCCAGCAGCATTGACACCGGTCATTTCAGTCACATTTAAAGCCCTTCTGGAACACTGAGCTGTGTGCAAGCCACAGGGTGATGGGGCGTAGGCGGGCTGAATGATGTCGGGCCGGGCTTCCACGCTGCCATACTGACGTTGTGTATAGGGCGTACAAGGACGCAAAACGAGTGTTTAGAAACATTTGTAGAAAAGCCGCTACCTACCTAGATCTGCTGTATTTTTGAATAGTATTCACATGATTTAAAACTGTTTCGTTAATTGTCGACGAAAGTGTTGATAACTTCGGTCCTCTTAAGTGTCAATCAATCAATCAATCAATCAATCAAATCTTTATTTCCTCCGATACAGAAGATATGCAAATATATCTTGTAAAGTGCTCTAACATTGAGCAATATAGAACAAATTAACAAAATAAACAGGGAAAACGTATCTTACATAATTATATATAATATGTATATATTTAGTTACTCATATGTATATTGGAACTTTCTTTTTAGGTTTTGTATTCTTTTTGTTTCATCTTATAACGGATCCACATTGTTATTTGAGCAGGTACTGCAATTCTGTTTAAAATAGCATTGTCATTTAGTATTAACTAGTTACCATTTCCTTTTAAAGAGAACCATCGTATACTCGGAATTGAATTTAAAAGTGCAGAAACAATGCCATTGTATGTTTTTGTGTATATATGCTCTTGTGTCATAACATTGATATAAGTCAGTTTTAAAGCTGCACTCTCATGGATTTAAAGTTTTGACAACTTTTTTATTTTTTGTTTTTGAACCAGCCAATTTTTGCGAGAATCCATGAAAACCAGTTATATAAGACTGCTGACAAAAACTTAGATCGCATATTTTCATATTTATGTTCAAAGATTGATGTTTTATGCATTTTTCTTAAACCGTTAGTAACGGTTTCAGCCATATAACATGAATTTTCTAATGGAAATATGAAACCCTATGATCTGATTTTTTGTCAGCAAACCTATATCATTGGTTTGCAGGTATTTATGCAAACATTTGCTCTTTCCAAAACAAACAAAAAAAGTTGTTGAATGATATATCTGTGAGAGTGCAGCTTTAAGCGAGCTGCAATCGCTACTCGCCCATAATGCACTAGTCAATTGTAACCACGACCCCCAGGTCCAAGGAATAGCGGGGACTTTGACTTTCGATCCAGCCAACCCCGGCTAAAATCCCCTCCCTGCGGGGACAAAAAGATGGTGAAATCCCCGCCAAATGCCCCGCACCCCAGGGACCCTAGGTAAGCCCCATTCCCCGCTATATTTAAAGCGAAGACAAAACCACCGCACTCACCCAGCACTGCGGGGCCACCTGAAAGGTAAAAACACGGCCCATTTCCCCGGATATCCCCGGTATACCCCCCGGACCTGGAAGGGGGCCGTGGTTACAATTGACTGGTGCATAACACCTAGGTGGGGGACGTTATGTTGGCCGGTTATTTCAATGAACAATATATATCGAGCAGCGACCGTCGATGTGCAAATGCAAAATATTTACCTCACAGACTGTATTGTAAACAGTAACCTATTATCTTTACAATACGCAATAGGCGATAAAACAGATGTACTTTTATTCCAACTGGAAAGATTATCGACCATGTTCGTGTGGAATCTTCATCTTTAAAAATGGTTTCTTACCTAATCGTAGCAGATAGCTCAGATAGTATTACTTCGGATCACTTACCGATTGTCTACAGCATGGCAGCGACGTGTATTATAAGCTAGAGCCACCGCCTCGCTTGAACTTGGAATATAATAAGTGTACAAATGAACATCTAATGTGCTATCAACAAATCCTAGACAATGAATTGAATTGTATTTTCTTATGTGACAGTTCGAAATGTTGCCCTGATTTTCTTAACAGGATTATATTACACGCCGATCAGCAAGTAGTGTACCCACTGTAAGTCGCTTCAATAAATAGGCTAAACCCAATTGGTGCGATGAAATAAAGGCGGCTCATACCAAAGCGCGACACTAACGCCGGAAATGAAAAGACGAGATACCTTTCATGACTCCTACCGAAGATATGAGGAGGCCAAACGCACATTCCGAACAACCAGCGGACTAAACAAATTTGAACAAGAAGGAAACAAATTGATGATCTCAATAAGGCCGCCGTCATTGACTATAAACTATTTTGGAAATTCCTTCGAAAACGAAACGGCAGGATATAAGATGTGTGCAATGAAATCTTTGTTGAAGAGCGAACGTATATAAACGATCATGTTATTCAAGGCTTCGAGGCATACAGTCGAAACTCGTTGGCTCGATATCTCATGGCTCATTTTACTACTCCATGATTCAGTTAATAACAGAATATCAAAATCAGATACAAAGTTTAAAAAAACAGGGTCATCAAGTTTAGAGCGAATACCCTGGACATTCCATACGATAAAGGTTAACTGTTTCCAATCACAATCCTAGTTATAACCAGAAGTGTTCACAGTGTTTATGGTATAGATCTTGTTATTAATGTAAAGTTTATCATACGACAGGTATGCTGTCTTGCCGTCCTTTTTGGCATTGATCATGGCGGGAATAACCTGCTTCCGGCGCTCCTGGATGACGGGTGGAAACTGCTCACTACACCGGAGTCTGTTTGCATCCTGGGATCCATGGCCATCAGTCGTCGGTGGGTCGGCGTGTTCCCGGAATTTCTGCTTGATTAGCAACTTGTCTGGAAAATGATTAAACATTGCTACGATCGGGCGTTTCTTAGAAGGCTCATATCTTCCAATGCGATGTACCCGCTCGAATTTGATTGAGTCCTAGGGATTTTCAATTTTAAGAACATCCCGGAAATGGTTATAAAGAATTTTTGAACAATCCTCGTTTTTCCGATCATCAGGTAAACTTTTCTCAGGAAAACCGAAAAATAACAAAAAAATTCGCATTGATCGGGTTTCAAGTCAGTAATGTCCTCCTGCACCGAGTTAACTTTTGCCAGGTCCTTTTCAAGTCTAGCTATTTGATCTCGTTCAGCCTTTAGGGTGTTATCAATGGCAGATTGCTTTTTGGCTATATTATAAATATTATCAAAATTAAATGGTTTAACATATTTGAATGTGACTACAGTATACAGAAAACTTAACGTTCTATGTAAGTGAATACAATTAGAATTAGATACAATTAGGCAGACATTATAATGTTCAACGTAATGATCGCATCTGTTTTTATTGTCTCACACGTCTGAACGTACAGATCATTGAAAATGAGTTTCATGCCTTTTTTGAGTGTCCTCAATACGGGGAAATAAAAACAAATTACCTTTTTAATTGGTTCAATGGTCAGACATGTCAGTCAACATTTATTAACTTAATGAGTACCCAAGATGCATACATATGTTTCAAAAATAATGATTGCTATTGAAAACCGATAGATAATCGAGATAGCAAGGGGGCATTGTTTCAATTATATACTATTTACAATGTTATGCTGTATTCTGGGCCGGAGGCCTTTATTTACAATAAAGTATAGTTGAGTTGAGTTGAGTTGAGTTGAATACCTTTTTATACGGTATGGACAGCAAGTCTGGTGAATTATAAATAAAAAAATACATAAAAGCATTGTTTCGCGGTCTGACTACCAATTTTAATGCGCCTAGTTCACGAACCAAACAAATTGTATGGTTGACATCACATGCTTCTCATAAACCAATAAATTCGCAATCGCCATTATTCCTTTCATCAGTGGCGGATCCGTGGTCTATCAATCCAGGGGTCGCCGGTTCGATTCCCCGTCGCATCACTAAAAATACTAATCGTCTTCCGGGAGGGTCGTTAAATGGGGGTGCCGTGTGACAGTGCTATACACTGGTGCACGTAAAAGAACCAGGGTAGCTGTAACCAGGGTTACATTCTGTCTGTGCACTATGCTCCAAAAACCTAAAATGACTAACACTCTTAACGGAGCTCTCGCCGAATGGGCAAGGCCCGAGTGCGAGTATAAATAAGCTTACACACGCTGGTTTAACAGTTTGAATAAACATGCCATTACTCTAAGTTCTGTCTCTAATTGTTATCCATGTATAGATTAAAATGCATTTTGATATAAATAATAAGCTATTTTTGTGTTACTCACTGTATTAAATTGCTTGTTTGTAGTTTTCGCATAAATGTATTTTTATAATAAATAAAAAACTCAAACGATATTTTCTAAGTATCAAATAATTCATGTTACGAACTGTACGATGTGTAACTATGTCCAATAAATACTCTTCTCTTGCTGAGTTTGTAACGAATAAAAAAACAAAAACATTCTGTAAGTAATCCCGCTTGGCTCGATTTTCTCAAGGCTCGAAGTATTTTGGCCGGTCCCTAGAATATCGAGCCATCGAGTTTCGACTGTATTTCACAAGTGTATTTGCCGATCCCCTGGCACAGAACGACAAATATGTCAGTGCAATTAGCGAATAAGAAAGATAATGACCTTACAAAAGAAATAACTAATACCATACAACACAGTGAAGTTTAAAGTGCAATAAAATGTATTCAACTAAGGTGAAGCCCCGGAGTCGAAGATACTCTTAATGAACATGTAAAACATGGCGGGAAAGTTACTATTAGAGCTCTTACAATTTTGTCTTACTCCATAGTGTGCAATGAAAAGACGCCAAACGAATGGAACACTACTTTGTTAATTCCAATCTACAAAAGAAAGGGTAAAGTTAAAACCGATCCTAGCAGTTACAGACCAATATCTCTCAGCCCATGTTCCAGCACTGTCTTTGAAAAAGTAATTTAAACAGACTCAATAGCTCAATAAAAAATAAACACATCGCTCAATAAAAAATAAACACATCGCGTTTCCATGCGAACAGCAGCGAGGATTTCGTAAATAACTTAGTTGTGTTAAGACGATGTTAAACCTGCAGGAAACTATCTATCAACAAATAGAACATAACAGCAACGTATTCGTATGTATGCTCGACCAAAGGCTGCTTTTGACTTTGTATGGCACGAAGACCTTTTTCTTAAGATGGGACTGTTTGGCTTAGATTGAAAATGAACGGTAACACCTCAAAGAACATTTCTATACGGAAATCAGTCCGCCAAGGGGGCGTTCTTTCCACGTTTTATTTTTTACTATACGTGGACCAACTACTAAAAGATCTAGAAAACAGTAATCATGGCTACACCGTACAATCAACCAAGGCCGGCAACCCTTCATACGCAGACCACCTAGCTCTGATAGCATTGTCTCCCCTCAACCTACAGCGAATGATGGATATCGTATATACACATATTGTCAGTCATGGAGAATCGATATCAACGTGAAAAAATCTGAAGCAATTGTTTACAGCAAGAAAGGTGAACTTCCTAATGTCGCGATTATGTTTGGAAACAATATTATTACACAGACTAATTCGGCAACTCACCTGGGTGTTAAGCAAACTTCCAACATGAAATGTAAACCTACAATAGAAACGAGATGTCATAAAGCTAAAAATGCATTTTACGAAATGACCGCTCAAGGGGTCCATCCATGTGGTTTAAATCGACTAGTGTCTGCTGACCTGTATATCAAAATAATTATGCCAATTGTTCTATATTTTAGCGAATACTGAAATAAATTTACAGCTAGTGACATTACTACAATCAATCGACTCCAACACTTTATTGTAAAGAAATCCCAAGGATTTCACTTAACAACTAGATATGATTTGTGTGAGTCCATGCTGGGACTTTACAAGTTATATTCATCGGTTATAATCAGAAAATTGTTGTTTTTACTATTTCAAACACATCCGAATGTTAATTGCTAAGCTTTAGTGCAAAATACCAACGAACTTTCTTCAACGATGCTACAACTGTGATAAAGACGTTAATTACGTAGAAATACACAGCCTATATGAATGCGGTGTAGATGAACGGGATAGGTGGTGTTTCATCACTGACGTCACAGAACTTGACGTCAACCCTTACCCAAGAGCCAGCATTAATGGACGGAGAAACATTTTTCCTCGAACTCCTTGGCGCATAACTCACTGTTCATGGCTACCAGCTGACCCGCAAACAGTTCTTGGGGCGATCGTGTATTTTTATACAAAAGTGTCTCAATGTCTAAGACATAAAGCTATGTTTAAAACATGTAAGAGACATAATGCCTTTTGCATTGTAAAATTGTATTTATTGCCAAAGTGAAACGCTAATCTGCTTATTTTGTACAGTATAGTAATTTTTAATTACTATTTGTTTATAATATGAATAACATCACGTGTGCTGGAAATAAAGATAAGTTGAGTTGAGTTGAATTGTGAATTAAAATCCCCAAAACTAAATATCCGGATAATCAGGCTTGATGGTTTGAAGAACTGTCTTCGTAATTGTATGTCAAATAAAGTTGTATATGTGTGTGTGTGTGTGTGTGTGTGGTGTGTGTGTGTGCGTGGGTGCGTGCGTGTGATTGTGTGTGTGTGTGCGCGCGTGCGTGCGTGCGTGCGTGTGTGCGTGTGTGTGTGTTTGTATACATTGCCAACTTTGGAGCTTATCAGGGTAACGAGGGTCTCTATCGATTTCTGCTCTCAGTGCAATAGTAGCGTTAAGATACTCTAGTTTAGCACTTATTTATCAACTGGACGCAATGTAAGATTAAGGAAGATAAGAAATACATAATTTATGAGGGTCATAAACATGACCCGTCCTTTTATTATAAGTTGCGATAGAAAATTTCAGTTTTGGATGATTTTAGATTTAGCCATAATTAGGTGGAGTTGTTCTATAAGGGAAACGTTAGTTGATAAAGTACTGAAATATCAAATCATCTCTATCAAATTTTTTGTCTAAAAGCCTTTGAAATAAGAATGAACAATGCCTAATGGTTTTATTCATAAATTGTCACCAAAAACTAGACGAGCTGTATATGTCTTTGTATTTCCTTTTTACATGTTTGTTTGTTTTGTTTCCTGTTGTTGTTTTATCACACATGATGTATCTCCAATCTATTGATATTAGGTTCCTTTATAAACGGCAATACTGCTTCTATTTTCATGTCTTATTCGATTTCTTTCCACAATTTTCAAGGTTTATGTGTTAAAGAATATATTTAACATTCTCACTTCCATATCAACCATCATGCACGCTGATTTGTGTGTAACTTGGTTGAGGTTTTCCTTTTTTCTTTTGTTCTTTCCATTTTTGAGTAATTTCTGAAAAATCTGTCAATGATGCAAAACTCATTTAAAATGTGTTATACATGAAACTTAATATATTTTGATTGTTTATGTGTGTGTGTGTATTCTATTTTTATGTTTATATTTGTGTAATGTGACGATGAGCTGTATATGCTTAAGTCAAAAATAAATTTTCTGTTCTGTTCTGTTCTGATAAACTTACTTCTTTTACATATTATATTTTTTGTCTTTTTGTTGGAAGTCTATAATTGATCGTTTATCAAGACATTTAATTGGGGCTATTTCCACACCTTTATTTTAACAGTTTGGTGTTTTTTCTCACAGTGTAACACAAAATTGGGTGTGAAATATCGGAAAGGAACAGGTAAAATGAAATTTTAACTGCAGTTGCTATCATTTAGTACCGGTCTTTAACGATACAAGTTAAAATGTCATTAATGTTGTATTGACAATAAGTCAGGCATACCCTTTTATTCCATAACAACACGTTGATTTAATGGCATTTTGACACGTTATGAAAACCTAGTGCACTCTTTACTAAAAATATGCTGACAAAAATACATGTTACACATTTTTTGCCTAATCAAAATAATTATATTTATCCTCAACTTATAAACATGTTTGGTTGAGTACAAAATGGTAGATTAAAATGTTTACCATTAAGAATTTGAACTTAAGCATTTATTATGAACATGTTGACTCGATGTAGATATGTAAGTTATTATCTTTGAATACCCTTATTTATTATATTTTATGGCCCATATGTATTTCCAAAATTGCCAATGAAACTTGAAACATTAATACTTTAAGAAAAGAGTTACGTTTTAACTGTCTGTAATTGTCATTGCGGTTAAAACTGGAAATATATTTTGCTAGTTATATTACTTTCTTTTTTTTACACAAAAAATATGACATTTCTTAACTACATATAAATGAATAATCGAGTATCATATATTATTTCAATACTATGATAATGATAAAAGGAAAAAAAATCCGAAATCGTTATGGAATAATTTTATCGCTATAAATGACAAATTTCGTTGCACATGTCATACCCAGTGTCATAACCTTGCCGATGGATTATTTCTATCCTGCTGTGAATACGCCGCGGGGTGGGCCATAAAACCATTACCGTACAGTTGAATACACTATTTTTGGGCATCGTTTTTCTACAAATTTTACATAAATGTTTATAAAGGACCAAAATATATTTAAAAATCCATTATTTCGAAAAGTGCATTTGAAAGAGAAAAAAATCTGCATCGTAATCCGTTGGAAGCTAAGCGATCGGATGTCAATAATAAATTTAAATAGCAAAACAATTTTAGCTCCTTCTTATTTCAATGTAGCTTTTAATGACCAACAAAACCTTTAAAAAGGACCAAAATGTAAAAATCATACAACTAATACAAAACCATCATCTTAAAGGCCAAGAATTATCCTAACATATATGTAGGAAGTAAGTTGATCTGTTAAAAGACTAAGTCGTGAGAACTGTTTAACCATATTTTCCCTATATAACTCTATATGCACTTTCCCTACAGCGGATTTCTCCAAAGTTGGCAATGATATGCGTGTGCATGCGTATGTTCGCGAGCGCGTGCGCGCGTTCGTGTGCGTATATATGTGTGTTTGTGTGCGTGTGCGTGTGTGTTTGTGTGCGAGTGAGCGTGTCCGCATACCTGCACGAGTGTGGACGGGTTTGTGGGGTGAGTTTTTACGCGTGCTTGCTTGCGTGCTTTTATTGTACCTGCGTTATGTGTGTGTGTTTGTATGTGAGCTATAACCACCCTTAACAAATTGTGCTTTTAGTAACTATTTAACTATAGTTCATTTATAATCAGTGTTAAATAATTTGATCATGTTTACTATTTGGAGTTTAACAGAAGAAAACCATGTTGAATTATGAATTTAACAAAAACAATTCCTGTTATCTTCAATTGATCAGTGTTTTTTTTCAAAACTAAGCTCTTTTTAGCATTAATAATATTGCGTTTAACGTCATGTTAAACGTTTTAATGCAATACGTATTAAATAAGAAACAGGTATAGGTGTTAGATTATTTGATACTGCGCAAAAAAAGTCGGTAAGGTACACTAATCTTGATATCAGGCCATTTGTAATTAAACATTGAATACATGTATTTAAAAAAAATAAAAAATTAAACGAGCAATTTTTTTTGAAAAAATAAAGAAAGGCGCACTTTTTCAGCGAAACACGACGCCGTTTTCCTCGCGAAAAATGACGTTATAGACGAATTAAAAAAAACAAAACAACGTAAAACAAGAGAAAGAAAAATACTATGTGCGTGAATGTTTTCACAACACGCACTTTAGGTTGAAATTTCATAGCGGTAAACGAAGAATTGATAAAAATATCGGTTTACAAGTTTACAAGTTTTTATTGGCAAATCGGCATCTTGCCTTTGGCCATTTACACATTGCATAAATATCGATATGGCCAAGACACAAACGTACATGCATAAATATTACAAATATAATATAAAATGCATATGAAAATGTATATATATTGACAGTTGAAATAATCAATATACTAAGTAATTAACGAGTTATACAAACTATATCATGATTAATTATTGTCATTTCTGTCATTTTCATAATAACTATAATTATAATCAATATTTTTGACATTACTATTATTATTATTTAAATAAAATTAAGAAGCAGCCAAAAGTTGGAGTTTTTCCTCTCGAAATTTCATTGCATCGGAAATAAATCTAGCAACATTGTTAATAACCTTAACATTTTGACAGGATAATAAATTCTTAAATTTAAGTAAGCTAGGCCAGTGTGATTTTATTCCATGTTTTCTTCGTATATCACTTTAAGCGGAACAACATAGTAGAAAGTGAAATTCTGACTCAACAGTATTCTGTGCACATAATTTACATTTACGTTCTGCCCTAATAACATTATTAAATCTACCCCTTTCAATTTCCAAATTATGTGAAGATAATCGAAATTGTGACAACTTTTGTCTAGATTTAGTATTATAAACACAATCTAAGTATTTTTCGTATTTAAATTCACATTTAAATGTTTTATAGTATTCCATTTTGGGTTGATTAGACAATATATCACTCCATTGTTGTACGTATTGATCTCTCAGTCTTTGCACCAAATTTGGTATATAATTGATATCAGCATTAAATTCAAAGAAAATATTACCATGACCGAGATTATCTAACACCCGTTTGACTGATAAACACCATAGGTTTATATTTGAGTTATTAGCGATATTTCTATTTAAACCATTATATAAATTACATTGTTCAGTAAAAACGTTAAACATAAGTGAATCTGGGTTATTCATAACCTTAGCCCAGTAGCTTAAAGCTCTTTGTTTGCATATGATAGACAATGGGAATCTACCCAACTCACCAAACACAGCTGCATTTGAAGTCTGGGGGCGTACTCCTAACAGCAATTTACAAAATTTTGAGTGCAACTTGTCGACGTCATTTGTGTTGTAAATCCCCCATACCTCAGAGCCATATAGAATAATTGGCACAACAAGCGCATCAAACAATGAGAGTTTTGTTTTAACATCTATATTGACACGACTAAATATCGATAATAAATGGTTATATGCTTTCAAAGCTTGCTCATTTAAAGTATTTATTACCCGTGATAAATTACCAGTGTAATGAAACTTAATACCTAGGTAACAGAATTCACTGACAATTTCAATAATATCACCATTGATAGACCAATTGAATGTACAATTGCTTTTTCTTTTCTCAAAAACACAAACTTTAGTTTTATTTACATTTATCTTTAAGCCCCATTTGCATGAATATTGATATATAGTGTCCAGTTGTAATTGTAAACTATCTGCACTGGTAGTGAATAACGCAATATCATCAGCAAATAGTAGCATAAATATGGATAGCAAGCGTAAGTCTTTTTCCGTAAGGTTGGTAAAACCTATACAATCATTAATGTCATTTATAAATAATATAAACAATAATGGAGACAAGGGTTCGCCCTGCTTAACACCAAGAGTAACATTAAACATTTCAGAATATGACATACAAGCAGAATCTTTAATACAAGACTTAACATTGAGATAAATGGCTTGAATCATTTTAAGCATTTTGCAACTCATACCAGATTTCAAAAGTTTAATCCAAAGCGCTTCATGTATGACAGTATCAAACGCTTTTTCGTAGTCTATAAAGGCACAATACAACTTGGATTTATTATTAATAACATTCTGAATAATAGTATGTAATATAAAAATACAATCAGTTGTGCTACGGCTATCTCTAAACCCAAATTGAGATGAGTTTAATATATGTTCACGTTCACACCACTTGTTTATTCTATTCCGTAAGGTAATTGAAAATATTTTAGCAATAATATTTATTAAAGTTATACCTCTATAGTTAGCAGCACAAGATCGATCACCTTTCTTAAAGATAGGAACTATGACGCCTTTACACCAAGCCTCAGGATAAATTCCTTTGTCAAAGATAAAATTAAAAATCTTAACAAGATAGGGAGAAATAAAATCCTTAGAATCAACGAAAAAATCAGCAACATTATTTTGCATATCAGGACTTTTATGTCTTTTTAAATTTGAAATAGTTTTTAAAATTTCTGTGATCGTAAACGGGCAGTCTAAATCATCAACATTTATTGGTTCCTCTCTGGTTAAAAAATCGTCGTTGTCGAATGAGCTGAAGTGTGGAGTATTTGATATATCCTTAAAATGTTTGATAAAAGCATCAATATTGACATCGTGACTACTAGAAATAGGTTTAGCCTTATATTTGTTTATATATTTCCAGAACTTTCTGGGGCTAGACTTACTAAGAGTACATAATGTTTTACGTTCCTTAGTATAAAAAACACGCTTTGCTTTGCGTTTAACATCACAAAAGCTAGCTCTAGCATTTAAAAAAGCTAAACGATTTTCATTCGTAGGTGAATCTTTAAGTACCCTTTTGCAACGATAAAATATATTTTTATGATCTTTGCAAGTTACATCAAACCACAATGATTTTCTAGTGTTGCATTTAGGTAGAGGGTTTACATTAAAAGACTTTCCATTCAGCTGAAAAGATATATCATTAAATAAGATCACACAGTTTATTTATACATACATCAAAGTCCACATTGTCATGTAATAAATTATTGGTAATTTCATCAAATAATTGTTTTTTACCATCTAACGCATGTTGTAATACATTGGCATCGCAGGTATCCCAAATAATCCTATCAAAAGTAGAATTCAAGTTTGTATCATTATAAAGAGTATTACAATTCAAAGAAAAATCAATCGGGCAATGGTCGGAAAACTCTGTAGCGTCTAGAACTTTAAAACTATCTAAGCAAGTAAATAAATTGTAATTTACTATCACATAGTCAACAACACTAGAAGCAAATGTGTTTCTAATAAGGTTATGACATGTAAAATGACCTGGCTCTAATCTACCATTAACGATAAATATGCTATTTTCTTTACAAAGTGATAATAATTTGTTACCAAAAGAATTAGCCTGGTCATCGAAAGACGAGCGTGGCGGTAGTACGTCAAGCGGAACATCGTACTCCGGCATATCAACATATCGATTAAGATTAATATTCTCAATTATATCTGATCGTTGACCTACCCTTGAATTAAGATCACCTGTTAACATTATATCACCCAACTGACTATAACATCTTATATCGACAGCAAGTTGTTCATAGAAATCAAATTCAAATAAAAGAGAGTTTTCGTTCGTATAAACATTTGAATCAGTTGGTGGTATATAGCATGCACAGACAAATATATCATTATCCGTCCCAAAAAAAGTCTTTTTGAGTTTAAACCATATAATACCTTTGTTATTTAGTTTAACAAGTTCTATTCCCTTCGAATATGATTTCTTGTAATAAATAATAACCCCACCACTATTACGTTTAGCCTTTCGATTGCATTTTGGACGAGGACATGAAAAGCTTTCAAAATTCTCTAAGTTGAGATTGGTAGTTTTAGAAGACCAAGTTTCTGAAAATATTAACACATCATAAGAGTATATAAAGTTTAGAAAATCTGCATCATTTAATTTTGAAATTAAACCCTGAACATTCCAAGATAAAAAGTGAAGCTGCTTCTGTTCATTTTCCTAGCTGGGGCGTGGCTGTCCTTGACCATCCTGGCTGCCGGTGTCTCCGCGGCGCTGGTACCGGGGACCGCGCGGGGGGAGCGCCGGTGTAGGCCCTGGTGGTGGGTGGTCGTGGGTATACCGTACCCTGTCAATGTACAGGACGTCATTCGAAAGCGATGCCTGTTTACCTGCTTGGCGGGCCTGTACTAGATATGGCACAAGCTTTCTGCGGCGGTCCTGAATGACCTTGGGATATTGGTCACTGACACGGTACACACTGTCCCGAAGATATTCCCGTGCCTTGTTTTTAATGTCAATTTTATCACCGAAATAGTTAAACTTGACAACTATAGGTCGCTTTTTCCCATGTTCGAAATGACCAATGCGATGAGCGCGATCAATTTTTATTTTGCTTTTAGAGTCCTCGATTTTTAGGTCATCTTCACAAAACTGGATAATTTTGTTCAAACAATTTTCAGATTTGCGATCCTCGAACGTTTTTTCTTCTTCAAAATTGAAAAAAAGCAAATTATCGCGCATTGATCGTGACTGAAGATCTAATATATTCTCTGATAGGCTCGAGTTTTCATTATTCAGGGTTTTAATACTGTTTAATAGTTCTGTGTGGTTACGTTTGATTTCATCGCATGTTTCGCTATCAAACGCACGGCTCTGCTCAAACTCGGCTAACTTTTTGTCAGCTTCAGAAATTTTTATTTCTAGCGAGGCAACCTTGACTTCTACTAAAGTAACTTTGCCTGAAACAGCCTTGACATCAGTTTCAATTTTGTTCAGTTTTGATTGTATGTTCTTCTGACAGTTTTCAATGGAGCATAGTTTTGACATTATTGCATTGTATTGCTCGTTGTCCTTCGCAGGCGTGGTTTGGGTAAGCTGCGTACCGACTGGGGAGTAGTTCATCATGTTATTTTGAGGAGTACCGGGCGGGGGGCTAAAGTACTGGTATCCATGGAGAGGCGTTTGCTGTTGTGCAAGGAACTGTAGATGCGGGGGTATATACGCACCCGCCATGGGCGATGTGGAACCCTGGGGGATGGGAGGGGGCGGCGGTGTAGACGTCTTCGGGTCATTTTGCGTAGATGACCCGGGGGCCGTAGTAGCGTCCATTATGTGCAATTTGTCGGGCTGATCACTCGCCGAATTTGGAGATGCCTCTTCCTTTGTTCGCTTAACACCACTTTTCTTCTTAGTCATGGTCCGTAAATAATACCCATTTACAATAACTGAGCGTAACAGCCTAATATAGTTCTGATATGGATATAATGATCAGCAATTACATGGACCGATCGTATAGAGATTGTTGCACACCTGTACTGTACCGTAATCCAATCAAGCAAACAATGACACAAATAACATTTGACAAGTGTTCACGAAATAATGGCGTGCTGTTCAAACTTATATCGCGAAAACAGAAGATATTCTTTCAAATTTAGGTGAAAAATCCAAATTTAAAGTCAAAATTTTGAATTAAAAGTCTTAAAAAAGCTCAGTCCTTCAAGATAATCAACTATTGCATTCATAAGTCCAAAATTAGCGGGAAACAACACACGAAAACACTTGTAAATCCATCTTTTTTCAGGAGCATTAGAATATACGTCCGCTGTGTACTTGACCAAAATATAAATATAATGATAAAAATATCGGTAATTGTAGCTGGAACGCAAAAATACGACAGACGTCTCCAAATTTATGTCAGTGATGTAATTTGATGATTGGTAGTTTCAAAACTGTTCTGAATATTGAAAAAGTAATATTAGTCCTTAACTGGGCATATGCTCTTCTATTCGTATACCATTTTTCAGATATTAACTCGAAAATTCGTTCATAGTCGCGTTCCACCTTAAAGGTGTGTTTTGCAAACGAACTATTGTGAAGGATTATTTTCATTTTTTATGGATTTTTTTCGGCTTTGAAAACATGGAATTCAGGATTTTTCGTGATGAAAGAAAAAAACTAAATCCACCATATAACGCTTTGATGCGTGATATGGTAAGGTGAAACTAAATTACCGCTTAGATGGCAAAATAAAATGTTTCGAATTTAAAGACGCGCTTAATTTACAAAAAACGACGGGAAACTTCGCACGATTTCGTCTTAGCAAAGCGATATGAATCGAGTGAAATTCTAGCAAGATTACGTTAAATAATTAGTGTTCTGTAACATTTTACATCTTATCTTTGCTTTAAAGTCATTAAACTTGGAATCATCCGAACGTTACACAGAGTTAAAGCCTTGTATCCAGCCCGTGTAAAAAGATCGTTATACGCTTGAGGCTGCTCCGGGCTGTCCCGGGCTGCCAGAAAACTAAAGTCGAAAAGTGGAGTAAAGTGATGTTTTTAGGTCACACAAAAAGAATAGTGTAAATGTTTTTAAAACATTCATTTGAGTATTTTTGCGTCAATTAAAGGGGTGTTTTGCAAACGAACTATCGGCTTTGAAAACATGAATTTCTGAATTTTCCGTGTTATTAAGTCATTAAACTTGTTATCATTCGAACGTTTCGTATACTAGAAACCATGTATCCAGCCTGAGTAAAAATACCATAAAACGCCCGGGGCTGCCTGGGCCTGCCCGGGGCTGCTCGGGGCTGCTAGAAAACTAAAGTCGAAAAGTGGAGTAAAGTGATGTATTTAGTTCACACTCAAAGAATAGTGTAGATGTTGAAAAAGTATTCATTTTAGTATTTTGCGTCATTTAAAGAGTATTTTGCAAACGAATTATTGTGAATGATTTTTTCATTTTTTTCGGCTTTGAAACATGAATTTCTGAATTTTCCGTGTTGTTAAGTCATTAAACTTGTTATCATTCGAACGTTTCGTATACTAGAAGCCATGTATCCAGCCCGAGTGAAAATACCATAAAACGCCCGGGGCTGCCCGGGGCTGCTCGGGGCTGCTAGAAAACTAAAGTCGAAAAGTGGAGTAAAGTGATGTTTTTAGTTCACACTCAAAGAATAGTGTAAATGTTGAAAAAGTATTCATTTTAGTATTTTGCGTCATTTAAAGAGTATTTTGCAAACGAATTATTGTGAATGATTTTTTCATTTTTTTCGGCTTTGAAAACATGAATTTTTGAATTTTCCGTGTTGTTAAGTCATTCAACTTGTTATCATTCGAACGTTTCATATACTAGAAGCCATGTATCCAGCCCGAGTGAAAATACCATAAAACGCCCGGGGCTGTCAGAAGCGTGAAATCGAAAAGTCGAGTAAAGTGATTTCTTTAGTTCACAAAAAGGGAATAGTGTAAATGTTTTTAAATTATTCATTTCAGTATTTTTGCTTCATTTCAAGGTGTGTTTTGCAAACCAACTATTATGTTTTTATGTTCTTTTGGCTTTAAAAACTGAAAACCGACGGGAAACTTCACACGAGTACGTCTTAGCATAGCTGCTAATCTGCCCAGCTGCTCAGCTGTTTACTTCACGCCGTCAGGTTTCTAGACTGCTAACTCACGCTGCTATGCTGCTAGTCTGCTAGGCTGCTGACTTCACGCTGCTAGGCTGTCAGTCTGCTGGGCTGCTGACTTCACGCTGCTAGGCTGCCCCTCTGCTGGACTGCTGACTTCACGCTGCTGGGCTGCTGGGCTGCTGACTTCACGTTGCTAGGCTGTCAGTCTGCTGGGCTGCTGACTTCACGCTGCTAGGCTGCCAGTCTGCTGGGCTGCTGACTTCACGCTGCTGGGCTGCCAGTCTGCCAACTTCACGAACATGACAGTACGCCGTGTACTAACTGTTCTGTTATTTAGATCAGTATAACACTTTATCACTAATCTCAACATCTTAACGCCGATTCCGTATATTTAGATACAATCGAAAACTGTCCAAGATTTGAGATAAAAACGCTGTGTAAGATGAGACCTGTTTAATATAAATTAATTAAAAAGCCGTTATATATATCTAGTACTAGTTTGCTGAAAATAGTTTGCTGGAAATCTGGAAGGACATTGCAGCAAAAGATATTTAATACAATCAATTTCAGAAATGTCTATTTGTGTTTAAGTCTCGAAGAATACGAAATATTTTTTCTTCTTCAGAAAATGTGTAGAATTGCAAAATTAACGTCCCAATGTTGAAATAAACTTCATTTTCATTTGATCGTAACTTATGAATCAATTACTTTTCATACACATACTATTTTACACGCATTTTGAATGATTTGAGGTTTGACACGGTTGTTGCCATGTGTCACAGTTGTTGCCATGTGTCACAGTTGTTGCCATGTGACCACGTGTCAAGGTTGTTGCCATGTGTCACAGTTGTTGCCATGTGATACCGTTGTTGTCATGTGACCTTGTGTCACAGTTGTTGCCATGTGACACCGTTGTTGCCATGTGACCATTTGTCACAGTTGTTGCCATGTGTCACGGTTGTTGCCATTGGGCACCGTTGTTGCCGTGTGACACCGTAGTTGCCATCTGTCACGGCTGTTGCCATGTGTCACAGTTGTTGCCATGTGTCACGGTTGTTGCCAAGTGTCACCGTTGTTGCTATGTGTCGAGTTTGTTGCCATGTGTCACAGTTTCTACCATGTATCATGCTGGTTGCCATGTGCCACGGTTGTTGCCATGTGTCACAGTTTCTACCATGTATCATGCTGGTTGCCATGTGCCACGGTTGTTGCCATGTGTCACAGTTTCTACCATGTATCATGCTGGTTGCCATGTGCCACGGTTGTTGCCATGTGTCACAGTTTCTACCATGTATCATGCTGGTTGCCATGTGCCACGGTTGTTGCCATGTGTTACAGTTTCTACCATGTATCATGGTGGTTGCCATGTGCCACGGTTGTTGCCATGTGTCACAGTTTCTACCATGTATCACGGTGGTTGCCATGTGTCACCGTGGTTGCCATGTGTCACAGTTGTTGCCACGTCTCGGGCCATTATGAATCACTCGGGCCAAGTATCACTCAATGGCCCGGCTACGCCGTGAATTAACCTCTAATGAATACAGAAATGGTTTTGTGTACAAGGGGAAGAAATATGGGGATGGAATATGGTGGGTTGTATCGAGGATGGAATATATTGTGGGGTTTCGTGTGTGGTTTGCATGAAATTTGCCATATAACATAACTTTATGAAGTCCTCTCGTAAACGCCCGCGATACCTCGTGTTTAGCTTCCCTTTTCTCCAGGAGCAACTAGACATACACAAAGTGATCCTGGCAAAGGATAAACACACTACTGTACGGTCATGATAATGTGTTTTTGTTTATTATCAAAACCTTTATTTCATTTTTATTCCAAGCTTCACAGTAACTCCTCATACACATACTGATGGCTAAAGAACACTTTCATGAAACAATTATCGTTCGCTTGATTGTCATTACAACATTTAAAGAAGACCCAAATGTTTATTAACTACCCAAACCCACTCCGTCCCTGTAGGATCCTGCGAAGGTACCAAGCGACATTTTCATACTTTCGACAAAAATGAGTTTAATTGGGCGGTTGCTAAAAAATCAGAAAATGATTAAGCGACCATGAATCTTATTCTTTTTTATTCCACTTTTCAGTGATTTAACATATGATATAAGTGACATGGCATACAATGTAGTTAATAATATAAATAATACATGTTCAAAAAGTACATTACTTATACATATTATATAGTTGTATGATTATTTACAAATGATTGGTTATAATGATTGAACCAACCTTTCAAATTTTGCATTCAATATGTACACGCATGCATACTGTATATTTACCCGTCAAATAACTAAGAGCTTATCGAAAACGAAAAATAAGCATTTAGTGGCAGGTTTAAGATGTGTATGTTAGGGTACTTATGCAACAAAATGCAAGCAATATTTTATCACACTTACACACTATTATTTTTATTGTACAGACTGATAGTGTCGTGAACAAATTTGCATGTTTTTTTAAGAAACATCTTAAAAGTTTTCTCCGGGAGACTGAAAGCAGTGATGAAGTTTGGCTGGAAGAGTGAACGCATTAGGTATTCATTATCCGAACTTACGAGCAACGTATATATGTGCTGACCGCATAATGTTTTAGTTTCGTGTAGAAAAGTTTTTCTGAGGCTGCCAGTTTTTGAGCAGATGATAATGGTATGCATTATAATATCACTTGTTTCAGTTTTGCAGAGTTTACACGTGTATTCGGGTTGAAATTGTCTGTAAACTAAGGCCTTGGTTGCACTTATGGCGTGAATGATTTCCGTGCGTGACTGTGCATTCAACCAAAGAATGGATGGGGCAATAGACTCATGGACGCTTTGGAATCTTCGGAAATCCTCGTCGGAGTTGGTTCTTCTTCGCCACTGAGTTTTGTGATACAGTGATAATGTTCGATTGACTATTTGTTTCCACTTACTTTTACTTGGGAATATGGATGTTTTAAGGTACACATTCAAAGACCCAATCAGTTCGTATTTTTGCAAAAGTGAAATTATGTCCGGAATGTAGCCTGTCTGATGTTGAAATCCCTTTGCTATGTATAGGTTCAGTCTATAGTTGAATATTTGACGAGTTAGCAATGAGGTGGGCATAGTACAAAGTTTTTGCAGGAACATGAGTTTACATTTATGGATGTCGTATTCCATTGTGTACCAGCCTAGCATGCTTAGGGCCATATCCGTGCGTGTCGATGTCGGTAAATGTTGACTTCGTTTAGCTGCTAGGCGCTTGAATCTTTCTAATCGCAGCATTGATGTAGCGGAAACGTTGGACCATAATTCTGCGCCGTACAGTGCTGTGGGTATGCTTACTTTTGTCACGAGAGAGGCTATTGTCAAAGGGTTAACATCGCCCTCTGATTTTTCAATTGAAAGTACAATGAAAAGGGAGGAGTATCCTTTTCGTAGACGATTGTAAATAGTTTCACTGCAACTTAAATTATACCTCAAGTTCACACCGAGGTGTTTAGCAGAGTGTACGCCGACCAGTGTTTGCTGCCCAAATGGTACTGTTGTTTCACGAGGAATGTTTTTCTGGAATATAACTAGTTGGCGTTTACTGAAATTAAATTCATAGCCCCATTTGTTGGCGTATTCAAGGACAACAGCGAGTTGATTTTCAAGAGACATTTTGTTCGGGCAAAGTAGAGTTAGATCATCGGCGAGAGTGGGGTTCCCACAGGGGATATCATGCAGTGTTAAACCATGGCCATTATTTTCAAGGATGTTCAGTATTTCATCAATGAAGAGGAGATAACTCCATGTTGATAATATTCCGCCTTGTCGTACACTTTGAAGAACAGGAAAGGTTTCGGATAGGACTCCATTTGCAAGAACACATCCTTTAAGAGATGAATATATATTAACCATCAGCCTCAGGAAAATGCCTTTTAGACCAAGTGATTTCATTTTCATAATTATGGCACTGTGCCGAACGGAATCAAATGCACCTTTGGTGTCCAGTAGGGCACAGTAAACACTTGATCCGAGCTCCAGTCTATTCGCAACTGCTTCTTGTACGTTGAACGATGTTGTTACGGGCCCGATATGCTTTTGGTATGCATTTTGTTGTTTATTAGGGAAGTCGATGCCACTGTCAGCACACCATGTATTCAAACGACTATGGATGACATTTTCAAATAGCTTGTATAGCACCGGCAATAAAGAAATAGGTCTGTAGCTACTTGCGGAGTACCTTGGTTTTCCCTCTTTGTGAACAGGTATAATGATACCAAGTTTGCATTCTTCCGGAACGTAAGCACATTTGATCATTAGCGTGAATAGTCGTGCAATATATGCCCGCAGAGTTTTGCCGCCGTATTTTATGTGCTCCGGCGTTACTTTGTCATATCCGGGGGCTTTTCTCATCTTCATTTTTCTAATAGCATTATTTAACTCTTCGATCTGTACGTTTTCTGTTAAATTTGGGTCGAACTCATAGTCATTCGATTGTATGAATGGATTAACATCAGAATCTAATTTGTTCAGAAATTCGTTGTCGAAATGTGGTCCACTCTTAGGTTTGAAAGTTTGTGAGTAGTAGTCACGAAAAGCATTTGATATTTGGTGTGAGTGCCTCAATGAGATACCATTTATAGCTAGCTCATTTATTGGATTCGATCTAGAAGTACGTTTCGTCTTTACTAAATACCAAAATAGACGCATGTCGCACTCCGCAGCCTCGTTTAAGTCATTATAAAACTTTTCATTGCAATTGTATATAGCAGCCTTTTGGGTGTTGATGAATGCTCGTTTTGCCGATTTGTAACTGACATATAGTGGATTATCACGCTCTCTGGGTTTTCCTGCAGAACACCATTTTTTTCGTTCATCTTTTTGGATCATATGCGCGCATTTTACATCACTAGTCCAATAAGGCTTAGCATGCATGTTATATTTTGACATGGGCAAGTTTGATTCAGCACATTCTAACATTGATCTAATTATATGATCATAGAGTGAGTGTATATCATTATTACACAACCGTATACTATCAAGACTAAGTTTGCACAGTTTGTTATCAAGAGCGACTGCGTATGAATTAAAATGTTGATCTGTACATTTGTTCCATGCAACTAATAGTTTATCAGGCAAAATGAAGTGATATAACGGAAAACAGACAGTGGTTACAATGGGTAAATGATCGGATACAACACAACAATCATCGTTAACAATACAGCTATCTAACACAATATCTAACTGCGATTTACATAATACAACATAGTCTAGAATTCTTTTACTCGGCTTAAATGTGAAATTTACTCCTCTGTTTATACACGACGAAAGTTCGTTGTCAGATAAAAAGTTATTAAATGCAGTTGACCTTCTGTCATTAATATCAGTCAGTTGCACATTAGCATCTCCACATAATATTATAAAACCGTCATTATAATACATGTCATAAATACTTTGTAGTTCGGTTAAGCATTCTATATAATCATCAAATGTATAATTTGCCGATGGTAGATACATGCATAATACATAGATAGGTGTAACAATAGTGGACTCTACACTTGTTAATTTAATGCCAGTCAAGCGAGTGGATTTAATGTTTCTAAGTTCTTGCACAGCAAAAGAGAGAGATTTCTTAAACATTATGCTCACACCTCCTTTACCACATTTAGCGTTTAAGTCAACTTGTTCACAGACACAGATAGATCTATATGATGAGTGTAGTGTATCTAAGAATGTAGCACTGGGTGACTTAAGTTTGTGCTCTGAAATGCATGCGATGTCGATGTCGTAAGTGTCTAGAAGATTACTTATAGAGTTATTCTGGCGGATTACAGGCGGTGTATGAAGTTCACTTGGTTTGGTATAAGAGGCGCTTTTGGCATTTTTCTGCGAATGTTTAATATTCCCGTCGGTTTTCCCAAAATTTCTGGTGACGCGGACGGGTATAATATTTTCACTGCCGAGTCCTCGGTTGCTAGCGAGTTCGTTTGCTACATTGGTGTTGGCACACGATTGACTGTCTCTCTGTATTGTCGATGAGGTAGAGTTTAGTTGCACCATGTTGTCAACGCCGTTTCGTTGCATGCTTGTCTTTGTTATTTGTTCCTGGTTGTTTGCGGGGGGAGTAGCGTTGTTTCCAGGGGCAGGTGTTTGGCCTTGGTTGCTATGGTGATAGGTGGTCAACGTAGCAAGATCGGTCACATGAGCGCTTGTTGAGGTTTTTGGCAGATGCTGCTCATTTTGTCCTATTACGGCCGCGGCATATGAGCGCGGAAAATAAAATGATTCAAGTATGGTCAGGCTATTTTTCATAGAGGTCATATAGTCAATATCTATTTTCCGTAGACGTACACTTTCATTGTTGCTTTCAGTGAGTGTTTTTCTGCATTCTGCTAAATTGTCGGTTAGTTTATCAATTGTTTTCTTCTGAATCTCGTTTTCCTGCTTGAGTATTGTAACGTCTTGCTGTAGAAGCTGAATGGAGGATTTCATAAATGCAAGTTCTTGTTGAACGGTACTCGATAGTTGGGACGTTTCAGCATGAACGCTGTTAGAAGCGTTTTCAAATAAAATAAAAAAATAAACGAGCAAATTTTTTTGAAAAAATAAAGAAAGGCGCACTTTTTCAGCGAAACACGACGCCGTTTTCCTCGCGAAAAATGACGTTATAGACGAATTAAAAAAACAAACAAAACAACGTAAAACAAGAGAAAGAAAAATACTATGTGCGTGAATGTTTTCACAACACGCACTTTAGGTTGAAATTTCATAGCGGTAAACGAAGAATTGATAAAAATATCGGTAATTGTAGCTGGAACTCAAACATACGACAGACGTCTCCAAATTTATGTCAGTGGTGTAATTTGATGATTGGTAGTTTCAAAACTGTTCTGAATATTGAAAAAGTAATATTAGTCCTCAACTGGGCATATGCTCTTCTATTCGTATACCATTTTTCAGATATTAACTCGAAAATTCGTTCATAGTCGCGTTCCACCTTAAAGGTGTGTTTTGCAAACAAACTATTGTGAAGGATTATTTTCATTTTTTATGGGTTTTTTTCGGCTTTGAAAACATGGAATTCAGGATTTTTCGTGTTGAAAGAAAAAACTAAATCCACCATATAACGCTTTGAAAAATGAGTTTAATTGGGCGGTTGCTAAAAAATCAGAAAATGATTAAGCGACCATGAATCTTGTATCACATATTAAATTCTGTACAATACCACTTTAATCAGCAATTTGCGTCGCATAGTAGATGTCCTCATCTGACCAAGTGATGCCACCTTACTGAAGCATAATATTGTTATAACTACCTTACTATTTTTATAGAATTTATCAAGATGTATATTACACTAAATGCACATTCCATAGTACATGTCGCAATGCAAAATTAGAACAGTTAAAGATGCACTCTTACTCTCAAATAAGATTTACCAAAATTAATACATTTGTGTCAATATACCAAAAGGGATGAATGAGTGTCGAAAACAATGGTTCTTATGAAGGGTACCGTGTTTAATCTAAAAGAAAATAGCCCAAAACACGATAGTTCTACCTTATGAGACGATAGTAGATCATAGTAAATATTTTAGCATTCACCAATCATTTAATATTTGTGCGTTTTCAGCTATTAAATACACGGTTACAATCTTGTTATCAGTAATTAATATTTTCCATAAATGCATTATTTAGTAAGTTAAAGGTTAATCACCCAAAATTTATGTTTGTTATACATGTATATGTATTGAATTTGAATAAGAGTGTCACTTTAATTCTAAAGTATCACAGCTTTACAGAATATTAATATATTCAGTTATATTCAACGCACCCAAAATACAGTTATAATTATTATTACTTTTTTATGTTGTAGTTTACAGAAAACAATACATTTGTTTTGTATCCATATCTTCCTTCTTAATCATCTGTCTTTATAAACAAAGTACACTTCTCGAATGCGAAGTTAACAACCTCTGGTGTACTTGGTACTAAACTGCACGAACCCATATCTCAGTCAATATTTAATATTCAGGAGATTTTGTTTTTAGACAAGGTAAGAAATAGTAATTTCTAACTAAAAATTTTTGGTCAAAATGTTGTTTGGTACCCTTTTGCACCAATGGAACGTTTGGCCGGCAAGTCAGGTCCGCATCCGCGCCGACAACAACTCTCTCTAAGATGCATTCTTGTTAAAAACACATCCTCGCCGGCAACACTACTCTCTGGGAGGCCGTCATTTCAGATACGCATCCGCGCCGGCAACAACGCTCTCTGTGAAGCCGTCACTCTCTGTGCAGCCGTCATTTTAGGTACGTATCCGCTACCGGCAACAACGCTCTCTGTGAAGCCGTCATTACAGGTACGTATCCGCGCCGGCAACAACGCTCTCTGTGAAGCCGTCATTACAGGTACGCATCCGCGCCGGCAACAACGCTCTCTGTGAAGCCGTCATTACAGGTACGCATCCGCGCCGGCAACAACGCTCTCTGTGAAGCCGTCATTTCAGGTACGCATCCGCGCCGGCAACAACGCTCTCTTTGAAGCCGTCATTTCAGGTACGCATCCGCGCCGGCAACAACGCTCTCTGTGAAGCCGTCATTTCAGGTACGCATCCGCGCCGGCAACAACGCTCTCTGTGAAGCCGTCATTTTAGGTACGCATCCGAGCCGGCAACAACTCTCTCTGTGAGGCCGTTATGTCAGGTACGCATCCGTGCTGACAACGCTCTTTGTGAAGCCGTCATGCCAGGTACGCATCCGCACCGGCACTGTTTATCACGAAAGGAAAATGTATTTCCAAACTATTCATTACACCAGTGTGATCCGTAGAGCAACCTGAAGCCCGCGACCACACTTAAGGTGGATCCGGATGCCGTCCATGTAGCCGGGCGTCCAAAATCGCGATCCATTAAACCGGAGATGTTTTACCTACACGCGTGCCGCCCACCGCCAACCGCCCGCACTCTCGCCTACTCTTTGTGTTCCTGACTCCACTTCTCATGCTGAAATATAATGAGAGGTCATTGGTTCATGCACTGGTACAAACCATAATTGGTACTGAAATAAAATCTCGCAAAGTATATAGTTTGAAGTTCAATAGCTGTGACATAATCAAACGTTTGCAATAAAAAAAAAATTAACGCATTTTATTAGAGCAATACAAATCATGACGTGTCATGTGTATGAAATTTCATCATGGAAAGTGTGTCATAAACAGGCAATCAAAAAATGTATGAAAATTTAGAAGCCGACAACAAATTATGTTAGAATATGTGTTCTTATGAAATATCTTTACTTTGTCGGACATTGATTTTTATCAACAAATGTAATAGGAAATTCAAGTAATTCGGAAATCCACTTACTTTAAGTAGAACCCGAACGAGGTCCACGCTTCCGATGTACTCTCTGAACGTGGATGCGAGAGGATGTTCCACCGTCACATCCACTAGCAGACGTCAGCAATCGGAACACCTCTAGACATCCGCGACGGGTCACCTCCATGGACTGGAGTGCTTCCGGTATAAACATGTAGAGAAACAGCATTCGGAGCTCCTCGACCATTTTTATCGAAAACAACCTCGGATTATGCAGGCACATCAGTTAAAGTAGTTCGTAAAATTTTGAATTGTATCATTAATGAAATCTAGTGTTTTAGAATTGTATTTATTGATCGAAGTTTAAATTGATTGTCAGTGAAGTATATTATTGCGAACATAATTAAGATTTCCAAGAGTAAAGTCATAAAGTTTAACTGCTAATAAAATTACTTTGCGATCTACTTTCGGCGGACTTAAACGTACCTCATTTTTGAGTATGTAAACCGTCCAAATACATCCGAGGTTGTTTTCGATAAAAATGGCCGAGGAGCTCCGAATGGAGAAACAGTTACTGTATAAATCGCGTGGATAGATGGAAGAGCATGAACGCATTTACCTATTAAGATTAAAAGAAAGCTTAACGTCTACGTCTTTCATTTGTTTCTCACAGTTTTGACTGACGAAGAAGGCGTTTTGTATGTACTTTTGAGGAGAGTAATATTTTAGAGGTGTTTCATGCGTTCTAGTTTATTTCCACTATATGTATTTACCATAATTATGGGTTTTCATCGGTTAGTATGTTTTCCATCCGCTTCTCTCAGTACGAAAGTAATTCGGCACGCGGTGTGTTGCCGTGGCGACCACGTGATCGTAGTTGATGTAGTGGTCGATGAATTGGGAGAGCAGTCAGAAGTAGTCACATGATATGCCCATGGCAAACATCTGGTTCCGGAACTTTATGAAGTTGTTTTCCGTGAACGCGTAGTCCACCAAAAACTGGACGTCACACACTGCCATACACATTACATAAGTAAAGTTTAGTCTAAAATAATAGACGTGTTATACGGGATTCTTCCAATCCCTAACGTCTAAACGGGAATGTGCAAAAAACGGGGGTGTTTTAAAAATATTGAAATTGTTTTAAGTGAAGTTTTTTATGGTTGAAAATGATCATAAAGAGTTATATTCATATTTTACCATGTAAGTGAAATGCTATTTTGCACTAAACAAGCATTTAATGCATTAAAACAAGTTGTTTACCTTTCCAATAAAACGAAAGTTGACTGACACAGAAAACAATTATGCGAAGGGGAACAACTCGATACAATTGTAATAACTCAGCCTCCTCCGACAAAGCTTCGAGATAGACCTCGTTATACAATCGTAACAACTCGGCCATGGCCGAAATGTTCCGAGCGATTTAAAACTGTGTCCTGAAGCCTTGCAGGTGCCCTTCATGTATATATTGTTATGTTTTAACAGAATGAAATGAAGAAAAGCCGTCGAACTCATAATTATAAGTTGGATATTTATTTTTTGTGTACGGAACTAATATAAAATAACATTATCTGGTAATATTTCTTGTTTTTATGATATTTTATAGACGCTATATGCTTTAACCCGGAATCCTAATCGGAACAACTACCCACTTTTGATACTAAACAATTTGTACGTGAAGGATTTGCCATATCAAAAATCTAAAAAAAATCTGTCAGCGTACAATTATTTGGACTAAAGTAAAGTTATACAACTACAACTAAGGTATTGTCAAAAACTTTTTGTACTATCCATAATCGGTTACTAGAGTAGAATGGATTATCGATCGTCAAACTAGAACAGATTTCCAACACCAAGCCGAGGCTTTAACGCCTACATAAACCAATGACAATATTTTGATAGTTATGTAATGTTTGTTGTCTTGTTGCACCGTGTCTCTATCAGTGTTTGTTTGGTCTTCATTGTCGATAAGACACCAGATGGTTCAAAAGTCGGCAAATACAGTATATCAAAATAAACCTAGAATTGTCAATGCGAACTAGTATAATTTTACAATTCTGTTGGTGTCTCACCTGAGTTTCCCTGTCAAAAAACAGTGCATAATGGTTTCCGACTTTAAAGCTGCACTCTCACGGAGTGAACGTTTTAACAACTGTTTTTATTTTTTTTTTATCTCAGAACGAGCCAATTTTTGCGAAGATGCATGGAAATCAGTTATATAAGACTGCTGACAAAAAATAGATCGCAGATCTTTATATTTAAGTTCAAAAGATGATGTTTATACATTTTTCTTAAACCGTAAGTAACGGTTTTAGCCATAAAACAATAATTGTCGAACGGAAATATGAGGATCTTCGATCTGATCTTTTGTCAGCAATCTTTTATCATTGGTTTGCAGATATTTACGCAAAAATTTCCTATTTCCAAGACAACAAAACTTGAAAAATGGTATATATGTGAAAGCGCAGCTTTTAATCATCTGTTAATGAGTACATATAATTATACCGACGCTATATTTAAACTTACTAGGATATACATGGTAGACAGGCCCAGTAAATTTATAATTGGAAAAATGCATGTGCTCTAAGCGATGTGATACATCAGTAAGTTTGATTTAATGCATTGTACACAACGATGTCAACTTTATATAAGTTTTCACCGTTTTCTTTTCTTCCTGCAAGTGTATCATCTGATGTCTGGTCCCTCTAAACTGGAAACGGGAAAATTTCAGGCTATTAGGTTTGCCCTTATGGTTTCCATTCGAGGGGTGAAATCAGAAATGTCTTCTTAATTTCACTTAAAACCTTTACCCATTCAACAATCTCATAGCTTTATTTAAACTATCAAATTACCTTGCCACCTTCCAGGTACAATCTATCCCACATGGAACAATGGTTACGTGACACCAAACTCCAGGAATCAGGTGCGGAATCCAGCCTGGAACCCATCGTCAAAGCCTCCCAGCTTTTTCAGGCGAGGGAAACCGATGCTATCATGGACAGCGTGTATGACATGTGCTCCAAACTCGCTGTTCCTCAGAAAAGGGGCTGGTTTTTACTGCATAGAGCTGAGTAGTGTTACAGTTACTGCAGGGGTTTCAAAATGGCCAAGTGGCTGGATACCTGAGTAGTGATGTAGTATACGAAACAGTTACAAAATGACCCAAAACAGTTCCAAAATGACCCGGTAACCACGTGGCAATTAGAGTCAGCACACCAGGCTTTTTTGCTACCTGAAGTGGGTAATCTCCAAGCCCAAACCTTCTTTCAGCAATTATCCAGCTACTCACAGATAAAATGAATCCCCTTGTATGGAATTCAGTATAAGTGTTTGGACCTGAGAAGTATTATATTAAGCAGCAATTGTATTAGCTGTTATATTATACCCACCGATAGACATTTTTTTTAACATGAAACAAAACATATCACCACTCCTCTGTCCAGGTAAAGTCTGGTGGCATTTATAATTTCTGGGTGTTTTCGTAATTCCTGTTATAGCTCTTAATTTATGTACTGTATTTTGAGCTATTTTCACACTGTCAAAATCTTGAGCCTCAACTGGAGGTATTTATAATTCCTATGATACCTGAAGTATTACGTACTGTATATTGAGCTATTTTCACACTGTCAACATCATGAGCCTCAACTGGAGGTATTTATAATTCCTATGATACATGAAGTATTACGTACTGTATTTTGAGCTATTTTCACACTGTCAAAATCTTGAGCCTCAACCGTGGGTATTTATAAGTCCTATGATAGCAGTAGTATTATGTAATGTATTTTGTTCGATGTCCCGACTGTCAATATCTTGAGCCTCAACTGGGGGTATTTATAAATCCTATGATACCTGAAGAATTACGTACTGTATTTTGTTCTATTTTCACACTGTCAAAATCTGGAACCTCATCCGGGGATATTTATAATCTCTGTGAAATTTATAGTAAAAATGAAAAAAAAAACATGGACCTATTTTCTGTTATTGAAATCAGTCCGGCGAGATAAAAATGGGTCAAATCTTGCAAATGTTAAATTGTCAGATTTAAGCAGCCTTGTCTGTGATAGCTGTAATATGTACTGTATTTTATTATATTTACAGATTGTCAAAATCCTGTACCTCTACACGCCAGTGGATAAGTTCGAAGAAAGAGTTCCAATATCGTTCATACGCAAACTTCATCAGAAGTTGAAAGAACGTGTAAACACTGACAATTCCCTTCTGATGGACCTGAATTTCTCGTATTCTGTTACATTCCCGTTCACCCCTTCCAAAATCATCCTAGAAACTATAGAAGTCCCTGAACAACTGCATATAAGCAAGCCCGTTTCAAGGTGTTAGCATGTAGTTTATATGTTATCGTGGTTTATTTTAGTGTGTAGTTATGGTAATGATAGAACTTTACCAATAGCAAAATAGAAGTGTAGCCATTGATATGCCGAAACAACTGCATATGCTAGTTTGCCAGTTGCCATGATTTAAACAAAAGTGTAGCCATGTATATGCTGAAACAACTGTAGATGCTAGTTTGCCAGTTGCCATGTTTTAAACAAAAGTGTAGCCATTGATATGCCGAAACAACTGCAGATGCTAGTTTGCCAGTTGCCATGTTTTAAACAAAAGTGTAGCCATTGTTATGCCAAAACAACTGCAGATGCTAGTTTGCCAGTTGCCATGTTTTATAAAAAATAGCGATTGTAAAGCTATGTTTCACCAATGGAAAGTCATAAAAAATGTTAAATTACACTAAACCATGGTTTTGTTAAGTTGTACCAATTCCAAAGTAAGATTGCATCGATGATGACCTACTAGCTACATGCATGATATGAATGGCTTATGTAAGGTGTAGCCATGGCATAGCTATGGCAAGCTGTAGCAATGTCAAAATATGAAAGTCATGGTAGCCATAGTAATGTTGTTTTGTAGTATTAAGATGAATTACATGTCTTCGAATCACATTTTTTGGTGAATTGATATTATTTTGAACCTTAGTTATGGTTCAATGAAAATGGTTAACCTTTTTACCTATAATTATGTGCGTTTGGATGAAGCTATTCCCATTTTTTTCTGTTAATCATAAATCACCTTAGAAATTCATCTAGCTGTGCACACTGACATAAGTGCAATTACCATTTGTTTCTTTCCATGAAGTCTGCTTCGGATTGAATACATATTTTTAATAAAGAGAAATTGATGCTTCTATTGTTGTAAATATTATCGTTATTCAGTTTGAAGCAAAGAGCACTTGAGTCAACAACTTTTTTAAGATATTGGAAGTTTATTTTGGATACAGGTTAAATAAGCCACATGGCCCGTTAGAAAAAACAAAATACACGATTTAACATTTACAAATGACATAGCAAGTAGAGCATGTAAGAATTGTTTATATTTTACGAAATATTTATAGGTAACGAAGGACATGATTAGAGACAACGTAATACTGAGAGAAAGTACATTGCTTATAATGTGCATGCTGTTAGATAATGCTGGTTCATTCCAACCCCAAATCTCATTCCCAGTGATCCCATCGGATAGTGTAGTACATGTATTATTATCACAGCCATGTGATTATGTATGTCATTGCGGAAAGTCATGTTGATATTCATGACATTGATGATAGTCATTCAATTGTGATGTGTTATCATGAGTGGTTATTTATTGCATGCCGATCAGTAGGTATAAGTAATGCTATAATCGTAATATGACACGTTGTGTATTAATAATTGTTTTTCAAAATGTATTATAGTGAAAGAAAAGTATGATTGTGCATGCTGTTTCGTAGTGCAGCTCCACTCAAACCCCAAATTTTCCTCCCATAGAACCCAAAAGTTTTTTTTTTTATTATTTTAAATATTATTCATGAATATGTAAATTATGTCATATCCAATATAGTGTGTGTTTCCAGAGTATCAAATAGGCTAACAATGAGTCTTATAACACATTTCATAGTTGTACATGAACTTGAGGTTTCTTTAAAAGAAGAACATAAGAATTGTGTTTATGCCATTTAATTGTATAAATTATAATGATAAAAATGTTACCTTGTTATGAATAAATTATTATTACTATTATGTTAAGCAACTTTTATTTTAAGAATATCATGAAAGTGATAATTATCATGAATTTGGTAAGAATATTGTTTTGTTGAAAACAAACTCAGTATAAGGCGTTGTTTTTCAGTACTTACGATATGGGTATATTCTTTTATTTGTTAAATACTACTGTTTGCAAATGAAGTTAGCAGAGCGCTCTTGTGAAACATTTAATAAGATCTTTTTCATTAGAAATGGTTGTTAACTATTAAAGCATATCATTTTCCTTGTTGTTTAAATATAAAATTACATAGTTACTACTACATACTTTTTATGTGAGTACAAAAAAGCTTCTAACTGCATCTTTATTTAATGTCTGCTCGATTGAATGAGTCATTTTGATATTATTATCATTGTTTGTGAAGTTCATGTTATCATGTAATCAAGAATATGATCAGAGTTTCATTAATATACTGACACAAAAACTGACAACGTACAAAGGATATGTGTTCTGTATGATTACCTATTTTTAATCTATAATTGTTTTCAACTGACAGGGGCATGAACATAACTAAAATGTTTAATTTTTCTATGTTTATTTTCACCATGCTACTATTTTCTTTACTTCATTCATTCCAAAAACTCAATCGATCAAGGTTACATTCCACTGATCCATAAATGCCTTCACAACAATATGTCTGTCTCAGATTTTACAGAGACAATTTTTAACTTTGTTTGCAGATGGGAGTAGAAATGTACAGCATACACTTCAGGATATAAAAACATCGGCTTAAGGTATATTTGTTTAACGTTTGTTTGCCAATTTAATTCTGACAATATTTTTTTAATAAAATTCCAGCGGGATGTCACGTAAAATAACCTTCTCCAGAATGGAACTGAGTTCAATTATTGTCTATGATTTTAACATTTTAAATCTAAGGTTAATTGTGTTAGTCGAATAGTACATATAATGTTAATATATCATATGTATGTTCCTTCAAGTGATAATCCGGATAAAACTACACAATGCACAAATATTATGTCAAACATTTTTGTAGTTTTTTTTTGTAGAAAATTGTGCTTCTGTTTTGTACTTTTGTAGACAAGTCTTTGTATTGAATATTTTTAAAGAGCTACGAATTCAAACATGTTTTTTATTTACAATGCCCACACACGAAAACACTATCAAAACTGTAAAATGTTTTACTTATTATGTCCATACCTTAATAAATTGGTTCCCTTTGCTTGGCAGTTTTTAGAAATGTTCAGTGTCTTGTAGAATGCTTTAATTTCCATAGATACTATTTTCACTATTTTCACCAAAGTTAAGGTCTTGGCCTGTTTGGCGAGGTTGTAATTATGCGAGGCCCTTTATTGCATCACAAGGCAATGTTGATATCAATATTGTGTTAGACTGATTGTGGAAACTTTGCAGAACTTATGCATTTGTGAAATTAAAACAATCTACAGTATAATAGCATATATAAATAATATAAATATGTTTTAAAATATGCATTATTTTATGGTTAATATACAAATTATACAGATATTTTGTTTACTTGTGAGATTTTGTAAATAAATTTACATTTGTTAAGTTTGATACATACGACATTTTCTACAACGTTGTTTTCCCGAGCTACATATATGCAATATAATTATAGGAAACTGGCTTTTGTTACTGTTATGAATTTACACAAATGCCATTAACTATTGTGTTAAATGTATAATAAATAAACAACGGGCCGTTTGTAAAGTACTTTTTTAAAGTTAACAACGTGATTAACGTCATGGTTTTTAAGTTTAAAAGGTGGAATATTTGATGATGTGCGCTCATATTAAAATATTATCTAGTTCATCGAAAAACGGTTTTTGAATTTTTGTGAAATTAAATACAGCGGATAACAAGTGTTTCCATTAAACTTCCAGAGCATTTTCACTATGAAAGTTGACAATGACCAGTTATCAACGTTGTTAATTCAACTTATTATTTAATTTTACGCGACTTCAAATAAAGATGCTTGTATCTTGTTGTTAACTTTTTAATCAAGTATGAATCATGCTCAAAGAAAATATTAAGGTCATTTGGATGAAAATTGGTACTTCTGAGGAATATGACATCAAACTTACTTATGTACCTACATAATGGCACAAAGATGGTAGCATGCGGTGTCGACATATTCTGAAGGTCATTGAAATCTTGAATATGGTGAAATTACTGTTGTTGTTGAAAATATATTCCGTTTAAACAATAAGAAACATTTTAATTTTTCAGATATACAAAGTTTGAGCAGAATCAAGCATTCGCTGTTGGAATTATGCATTCAAAATAGACAAGTGATATATGCTTAAACGAAACGTAAGAGTTTTTTTTTCTGGGTGTGTAAGCTTTCAACATAGATACAGAATATAAAGCTCGCTATACATGTTTGAACTTTCAACCTACATAAACTGGAAAATGGATGTCACAGTACAGAAAGTATTAAAAAGACGAAATTGTGACTAGTTATCCCCCCTCCAGGTCAGGAATAGCGGGGACTTTGACTTTCGGTCCAGCCAACCCCGGGTAAAATGCCTGCCCTGGGGGGACAAACTAATGGTAAAATCCCCGTGGTTACAATTGACTGGTGCATAAGTTCTCAGCTCAATTAAATTAGAAGCTCTTTTTCCAATTTTAAGGCCTATTAAATACATTTGCTTTGGGTTACCCGACCCTACCTACAGAATAGGCGCCGACACTACTGTTTTAAAGTCAGTTTGGAAAAAAAAATGAAACACTAAAAAAGTTTAATCGCTTTTGACCTTGTAGTTAAAACCTAAATGTTTATACAGGAAAGATAATTTTCACACTATTATCTAATGATGAAAATGACATTAATACAGCCTAATAAAAAGAAAACCTACCCTACCTATTTCGGAAAAGGATGTAACCCTAACCAAACAAATTTATTTAGGTCTTATCTACAAGTGCGGTCAAAATGTGTTTGCCATTATATCTTGGACAAGTTCATTTAATCATCCATATCCATTTATTGTATCAGACTATCACTCTAAGAGATATGACCATTGAAATGGCAAACTATTTCTTCACAGTGTCTGCTCTCTAAAATTTGCTTAACATACAACCACTCATCATCAAACCTGATGTCATAAAATTAGGACAGGAGTGTTTTGTGACAGTGACAGTTAGCATCTATTTATTGTGATAGTTCTGCCCCACTTTGAACAAGTGGGTGTGCATTACTTTGCATATGCTGGTCATTCTGTCAGTAGAACAATGCTTGTGAGGTTGAAGCTAGAAATGCTCAATACTAGCTTGGTACTAACACTTGGTAGAGAGATTGGTGAAGGACACAAGATGACTCCTTATTTGAGATCTTGAGGTCAAAGGAAGAGTAAGGTAACCTGAACACAAAGCTTGACAAACAACAGAATGCTTTGGCTTACTATATTGTAAGGATGTATGTATGTATGTATTAAATTTTTCTTTTGACCTTTCGGTCAAGGATAACCCGTGAACATGCAAGCACTTATTTCCTACGGGGTCCTTTGTTTTTGCTGAAGGGACAGCATGCTGAAGAGAAAGTTCTTTTTCAAAGAGACCCCTTGTTTCTTTTACGTGTAAAGCACAGATACACGGGGTACAACTTTCCTGGGTTAAACCAGTATTGAGTACACCACTTTTCCAAGCACTGCCCTTAAATGCCGTGCGCCAGGCAAGAAAGCTACTTGTACTAACTTTTAAAGTCTTTTGGTATGATGCCGCCAGGGATCGAACCCACTATCCCCTGCTCCGCAGGTGGATTGTTTACCACTAGGCCATACAGACGAAAGATGACTGAAGATATGACTACCTTCACCAAACAACAAGACTAAACAAGGATTAAGGCTTGTAATTGACAACAATTTTTTACATTGTAAGATAAATAGATTGAATCTGTGTCTTTATGCCTGCTCGGCCACATCAGTTGCCCCTTGGTTCTTCTGGATGGGATGTGAAGGTCGTCTAACATAACTGACTGAGCTCTCAGAACTTGACAAGAGTAAACTGAAACCAAAATAGCTTCAAATCTTAAACATATATTTAATATTAATTCATCCTCATAACAATCTTAACTGTAAAAACATAGTTTTTCACATAATTACCTTTACTGATAACTCATCATAATATGATTTGCTGAGCAGGTGGGTGTGACATAAAAGTTTTCTGTTGCCAATAAAACCTCAAGTGAAAATATTTCCGCAAACACCAAATTTGTTAAAAACTCGAGAAAGGACAGTAATTGTATTATCTGTAATGCTTTTAATTCTTTGAAGATCTGGTTCATAAGGAGGTTAAATTCACTAAATGTAGCAGAATGTTTTTAATTATCCTAAAAATAAAACAAGAAAAGTACACTAAATCATCCTGTGGTATCTAGTCTCAGAAATCATTAAAGGTGCATTACGACACTAGACAGTTCTATATTAATGATTTCTTCTGTATCTAGATGAACTCACAGTCGCAAGACATACAGAATTATGTATGTCACGATGGTCAGAAATGTGTAACAGCATTACCGGAAAGCTATGTAAGAGCCTTTGAAGCATAGTTACCTCATATTTGGATTTGGCCAGACGAGCTATCCCAACTATCCAATTCCAGCGATTTGGTCCCTAGGGTGATCTCTTGGTTTAATAATTATAAAAGACATGTGTTAAGATTTTAATGATGCACGATATAAACAAGTATTTTGTTCCTATGTATTACATTTTTTTTTATATTTCATACAATCCTTATGATTGCAATTGCTCAAATCAGATTGTTTGGATAGCATAAATGGTCAAAACTGTATACTAGGTTTTTAGCAATGAACTGATGTGTAGTTTTAAAATCTGATTTGAGTATGTAATAAAGAACCATTATAACCAGAACTATTTTCATCAAAACTTCAGGTAGGGATCGAACTCCGGACCCTCTGAATCAGTGTCAGATAAGCTGACCTCTCGGCCATTGTAACCAATACACTTAACAAATAAATGTTTTGTATTGACATTGCTTCAGACAAGACATAAACCCAAACCAGGTCAATGAAATAATAGTAGTAAAAACTGATCACAGGGGCAGGGTGTGTTGTAATGCCATATCCCTATGGTCCTCCTTCACAATTACCAAAAAGTTAAAATTATTCCAAGGCTGATATATTAAGATTGGGGAATTGTTACTTGTCCTAGATAATAGGAATTGTAGCTTTTATGCCTCAAGTTTCTGTCTAGTCAAGAAATAACTGAAATCAACTGTGTAATTATTTACTACAGATAAAAGGTGTTCAAATACCGTTATTTCATTTATGGAATCACAAATAAAATAAACGGCAACCTTTAATGGCCATTGGGCACAGCCATTTTTGGCCTGATGTTTGTCGGTGAGCAGCAAACGTCTTCCGACATCAGAACTAGAAACTTGGAAAACCTAAAACATATGTAACCGAACCTCAACGAGTGGTAGTAAGCCGCACGGGCGGTTACAAGAACCCTCAGGTTCGACACAGGGCAAAGGCAGGGAGGTTGGGCATGAAAAACAACTGAGATGTTTTCATTTTTTTTATACAATCTATTCAAGAATTTAAGTTCATTAATTATATTAAAATGGAAATAACACAGTAAAACAAAAACAACTACGAAACTAACAAATGCCTAGCTACACCTAGCTGCTCAGGCAAGCCATAATGCAACTTTATGTTGTAAGGTTAAAACAATTCTGTCGAGTGTCAAATATTGATTAACACAGTTTAAAAAGCTAAAATCCAAGTAATTTATTTTTAACTATCAAAAATCAAAGAACTTCCACATCTCAGTTACAATAATCAAGTTTTAAACTGAAAAACCTATATGAAAAATGTGAGTGGCCCACAGGGAAACCACACACTACCTTGACAGAGTCCAAGAATGTAAAACTGGTGAAGGTACCGTCAGAGGACAGATAACTCACTGAACCTAATTCAGTCGGTCCTTAAGTAGAAAGAAAACCAATCCAAGTATGGTTTATGAAATATGAATATTAACACAAGTAGCATAGTTTAATTTGGTTATAAAATCAACCAAAAGACAAAGCTAAACAACTTTATAACAAGCCTATAGGTTGCTAATTATAAAACATTTTAATGATATACTTTATTCTAAACAAGCTAATTAAAGAAAACTACTCCATATTTAATTTCATAATAAACACACTTCCCAATGAATCATTTACGAACAAAATGGAACTAACCAGATTTGCATATACAGTTATTAATAGACAGCAGACAGTAAACTCTGAATATAAAATCATATGACAAAGTATGACTTAAACTTTAAATGAAATTGAAAGAAGTTTACATTGTTAATCATACTTATTATAATCCAAATAAAAGTACTGAACTTCTTTAGCACGGGAAAATGTAGTTACATGTACACAACAGTCTACACTATAGACTTCCGTCATAGTGAATTGGTAGAACCCGTTACACATAAAACATCTCCATTTATTTTTAAGCAAACAATCAAATCATGCAATAAATACAGTGTAATAGTTATATTTACTTGTTCCACTATTCATTTGAATTTCCCATTTTAACCATCAGTCTTAATAAGACAGGGTGAAGTCAAATAAGCCATTCATTTCCAACTGACAAACATCCGAAAATACACAACGTCCGAATTACGTAAACTTCACTTAAGTCATAATATTTCTTTCCAGACAAGTGATCACCGAAACTCGAGTGTTCCGTTATCCTCTGCATATAAATAGTGTTCAAATGCCGTTGTTATATTAACTTGATCAACAAAAGTAAAATAAATGGTAACCTTATAGCGTCCACTGGGCGCCGCCATTATTGGCCTTTGCCTGACCCGATAACGATAGTGTTAGGGGAAGGAACTCCAGACTATTTGGCGTTTAGCATTAGACACATAGCGGTTTGCAACATCGTGAAATTTGCTAGCCAGTTACAGAAATGTAAATTACGATATAGCACTTTATAACAACGAATTAAACAATACATGAATGGAATGTATTGTAAGAGATTACTAATAAAGCATTTAAATGTTAACACATTGCCAATTTCATTTTTGACCCAAATACCGCTCCATATGGAAGGAAATACTATCGGAAGCACTAGGCTGTGGTAAGTTTTTCGGTTTTTACCATATATGGAATATTAAAATAGTCACGTGGTGTGGGCATGCGCGGTGCTACACTACCGTGATGCTGACTGTAACAAAAATGGCTGCCTAGAAGAAGGAAATGTGTTGCCGGTAACGAGACTTACGCATACTTGGTTGCATGTTTGTATGAAATCATGAGAAGATAAGTGGTGTTAAATGTGTGTAATTTAAATACTTTGTTCAATTGAGTTTAGCGTCGTAGCCAACGGTGAAAATGGCATCGATCCAATTCCAAAATAATAATTGATGTTTTTTATTTGTTAGTTCTTTTTATGTTTTTACTTTGACTACATATAGGCTAAGGATACAAATCCGTACACTTTTTAAGTGTTTTTTCACACTTATCTTTTTTGTTGTAAGTTAAAATTTCGTATGAAACATCTTTGGTTAATGTGACAACAGATTCCCGTCCTAATATTTTTTTATGTAAAAAAATCGTTCATATTATGGAAAGAAAAACACCATTAAAATTATGCTATGGAGGGCACATATACTGTTTCCTTGCATGGTAATACAGTTATAAATCATACGTATGCTATTTTGAATAAACACTACTGTAATGCACCAGTCAATTGTAACCACGGCCCCCCTAGGTCCGGGGGGGTGGGTGGGGTATATACCAGGGATAGCTGGGGAAATGGGCCGTGTTTTTACCTTTCAGGTGGCCCCACAGTGCCGGGTGAATGCGGTGGTTTTGTCTTCGCTTTAAATATACCTAGGGTCCCTGGGGGACGGGGGCATTTGGCGGGGATCTTACCATCTGTTTGTGCCCGCAGGGCGGGGATTTTAGCTGGGGTTGGCTGGGCTGAAAGTCAAAATCCCCGCTATCCCCCAGAAAGGGAGGGGGGGGCATGGTTACAATTGACTGGTGCATAAGCCTCACTCAAGTTATTTATTGTTTCAAATGTTTTTTGGAACAATTGCAATTCAAATGTTAAGATTATTTATATTTATAAATATCTTGAAGTTAACATAACCACAAAACCTCAAAAATGCACATGAATCTTCTGAGGTCATTCCCGCGTGTGCTACATTATGATTTTTAAGCGTATTTACATTAAATGGCATTTTTTCTTTTAAAAAGTACTCAACAAACAAGATGAAATTAATGACCAAGGCAAGCCCTGTATTCATCAAATAATGCACCAGTCAATTGTAACCACTGTTCCCCCAGGTCTTGGGGTATACCGGGGAAAAGGGCCAGGTGACCCCGCAGGGCCAGGTGACCGTGGTGGTTTTGTCATAGGGCCATATTAAGCCGAGATTGGGCGTTATTTAGAGTCTCTGGGGTGCGGGGCATTTGGCCGGGGTTTAAACATCAGTTTGTCCCCGCAGGGCGGGGATTTTACCCGGGGTTGGCTGGACCGAAAGTCAGACCTTGGGTGGCGGAGGGCTGGTTACAATTAGTAGGTGATCAGTATTTGTGCCCTGTTTGGAAATATACCACGTATGGTCAACCAGTAATGTCATAATTATTCTTTAAGCTGCCCTGCTATAACTCCTGTTTGAATTCTTTTCATCTCAGTAAGTTATTGTGGGGCTATTAGAACAGGTTATATGAAAGTTGACGTCACGGTATGTGAATTTCATCACCAACATCAGAATCTTCTATTTAGAAGTAAGAGCCACATTGTTGGTTGCTTGTCATGTAATGGGACAAAATAAAACAATTTATCATGATGAAATAGTTGTCAAACAATTAAAATGCTCCAAAAAACTGATGTTTACAACCATGTACACAGGAGTTAAGAAATGAAAAAGACATGTTTGTGAATTGTCACAGTAAATAAATACTGCCGGTAGATATCTATAACTGTCTCCGATGCCCAGTTGTAAAGTTGTCCGCCTAAGGAGTTGGAGGTCAGGGTTCAAACTCCCAAGCCACTTCTTACTGAAATACTTTAAAAGTTGGTACAAGTACATGTAGCTCCCTTGTCTGGTGCCTGGCAGTGTAGTGCTTGAAAAAGTGGTGTATTCAGTACTGGTTTAGTCTAGGTAAGTTGCACCCTGTGTATCAGTGCTTCACGCCTAGCCCGTGAAGGAACTAAGGGGTCTCTTTGTAAAAGAGCTAGGGTATTGCACCTGGACTCTTGTTTCCCACATCTGCCTTTTGCTACATCTTTTTCTATTTTTTTTCTATTTTATAAGGTGGTTGTCTCAAGGTGTTCATGTTAAATAAAGCATTCAGGGTTGTTTATCTTCCAAGTCTAATTTCAACATGTAAACATGACGGTATTTTTCATGGTCTCTGCACAATTGCCTCCGAATATGACAATTCGGTCTCATGGAAGTGGCATGCAATGCACCAGTTATTGGTTACCACGCTTTGTCCCCCCAGACCTGGGAATTTGTTGTTACAATTGACTGGTGCAATTTAACTTGTGTTATCATCTTTTTAAAAAATTTAATATTGTCACTCTTCAGACAGTTTGAGGGACGAATTTCTCATAGTATACTATACATGACAAACAGAATACTTGAAAAAAATGTCTGTTTTTCAGCCTGTCTGTGAATTTGTTAAAATTCACAGCCGAAAAATGACAGGCGTGAGCCTTGCATACGAGAAAGGCTAAATACCCTCTAGGGTTATAACATTGAAAAGTCAAAAGATAGTAATAGTAATCTTTTCTTTTTAAAAAAAAATGTCCACACACACTTCAAACATGAATAATATTGATATCAAGTCATAGGGTACCTATATATTGCTTTTAGTGAAACAATGTTTATACTCCTTTTCACTAGCTAACGACCAAACTAGTTTGTTCAAACAGTTGGAGAAATCCATCAAAACAGACACATATTTAGTAAACAAAAACACGATTTTATACACCTAAATCATACATTTTGGTGTCAGTGGTATTCATTATATGACAGTACTGTTTTATTAACAGCGTTGATACAAATCCAATACCTAAAAGAATTAAGTACTCTTACTGGAGCATGATTTAGATATGAAACTATTAATCTTTTAAAGGGACACCGCATAATACAATTGCACACAATTAAAAATATTGTCTAAAATTTACATAACTTTTATATATTGTTGTGAAAAAAAAATGAATTACAGATCAATACATACCCTGCTGTAAAAGTCAATAAAGTGGTCCAGTGAACTCATGGTTCCAATACCCAATTATGGGAACTATTATTGCTTTGTCTTTGGGTACAATTAGGTTTGGTGTTTCTATACAGTGTCAGCAGGTGCTCTAAAATGGCAGCCAAAGGAATGCTTTTCATCTATATAATTTGCATATATTATATATATAAATATCACAGATTTGGTTAGTATACTGAAAGGCTAGTCACGACATAGACACAGTGAAGGTCAACTCTGCTGAAAGTCACAGCAAAAAGTTGTAGCCCGGAATTATAGCTATTCTGGTTTACCCAACCTAATCCTCCGGTACAAAAAAAATTAAACTGTTGTAATATATACACGTTACTTTGGAAACAATAGAGTCATTGGACTGTTACATGCATTTCAATAGCTTGAAATTCACCTTTTATTTGTACCGGCATGGGTAAACTCAGTTATGTTAATTCCGGGCTATATGTATTGCTACAATGCTTTAAAGTTGAGTTTAAGATATGAAATGATCACATGACTTGCAAGGTCATATCATTCCATGCTTTTTTTAACTGGGAACCCATTGTGTGCTATTTCTAAACAGGTAAACTGTGCTGATGTCAGTGATGTGACATAATTGTTGTGTTTATCTTCATTATAAATGATCTGCCTCATGGTAGCTCACAAGGACATTTCTATGCTGTTTTTGAGAAGTTACTGGGGTTTTTGACCATCTGATGTCTGGACAATTATCGAATAGAATGTGTAACGCTTTGATATAAAAAAAAATGTGTCGGAGACTGGGTTCAAACCCGCGTGGCCAAATTTGAAACCCAGCATCTTACTTTTCTTACGTGAGAAAGCCCCTTGAAAGCCAAAGTTTAAGCCACTTTCACTGATACTCAGTACCTTGATATTTTGTAAATTGACTTAAAGCTGCACTCTCACAGATTGAACGTTTTGACAACTTTTTTATTTTTGTCTTGGAACGAGCAGTTTTTGGCGTAAATATCAGAAAACCAGTAATAAAAGACTGATGACAAAAGATCAGATGGCAGATTTTCATATTTCCTCTCCAAAATTGATGTTTATGCATTTTTTTAAATCGTCTAAGCCATAAAACATTAAATTTGGAATGGAAATATGAAAATCTGCGATGTGACATTTTGCCAACGGTCTTTCATCACTGGTTTGCAGATATTGACACAAAAGTTTGCTAATTCCAAGACAAATAATAAAAAAGTTGTAAAAACGGTAAATTTGTGAGAGTGCAGCTTTAAGTTGTAATATTTTTGAATTTGTAACTCCAGTCCACGGACATTGAATGATGATTGTTAAAAAGTTTCTGATTTTATTCCCCCGCAACAGAGTGGGGAGAGGATTATAGGAATGCATTTCGTCTGTCTGTCCATAACATTTCGTGTCCGGGCTTTAACTTACTTATGCATTAATGGATTACCATTTTCCTTGGTACAAATGTTGTCCTTATTGAGACGATGTGCAGTGAACTTGATCCGGGTCCATATTTCAAATGCATTGATGGGTATCATATAACTTTTTACAAATGTTGTCATTGAGATGATGTGGAGTGACCTTGACCCAGTTCCAAACCTCAATGTTCAAGGTCACATCTGACATTTAAAAGCCATAGTACACATGCTCGTGTCTGGAGTATAACTTGCAGGAATGGATTACCATATTACCTGGTAGAAATGTGTCCTCATTGGGATGATTTGCAGTGACCTTGACCTGTGTCCATAACTCAATGGTCAAGGTCACATCTAACATTTAAAGGTCCTACACTTAGTACACACAATATGAATAACAAATATCGTTATGTTCAGATATCCGAGAATGTTATTTGCAGGGGATATAGCTGTCCTTTGGATTGCCTTGTTGTACATTCAGGCACTGATTTAATTGTGTCTTTGAACAGATCTTGAAATGATGCCCCACCCCAATTTAATATTATAGTTGTAAAATTTTGTTTTGAATTGTTACAGGCCCATTGTTCGCATTTCCAGAATGGTGAAAGCCAAAGTATGTTCAGGATGGAACATCACAGGAAAGATCCAGGGATATGCTCACAAAGGCAAGGTTGATTTTTACAGAAGATTACATTTGGAGCCAATTATCAATATGAGTTCTTTTCAATGGATTATTTACTTGTTTAGGTACTTACTTTTGTGTTAAGGCAATGACTTATTTGCATCTATGATAACAATAAATATTTGACATGGAAAGCCAAAATATTGAAAGCAATTCAATGGTATAGTTTCAAAACTATTTTATCCCATCAAGCCTTAAGTGAAAATGAATGGAGACTGCAATTTTGTGAAGAATATGAGTTTCAAAATGACTTTCAAAATACAAACAATTTTTCTATGGTCATATAAATATTATTTATTTTCTCTTAATTGTGCTGAAATTGGCCCGTTTCAAGCCATGTTTCATGTAGTTAGTGATAACAATGATTAATAGACATGTATCATTCCTGTATACAGTGCATCAGAAGGGACAGTACACACCATCTTTCATTCCCACCATTCTTTGTGAAGAGGAATCCAAATGTTCTTTGGCCTGATCGAGTTCTTATGGGTAAGTTAAAGTAAAACCAATTTATCTCACTGATTTCTGAGGTGTATTTTTTATGCCCCCGAGAGTGAAAAAAATTAAAATCGCACTGTCCTTTCCTGTGTCTAGCTCAACTTCTCGTTTACAGTTATGTTCAAAGCTATCTGAAAGTGAGATTTCTATATTTGATTTGACAAAATCAAAGATGGTTGCTAACTTTATTGAATCACTCCTATGCATTTATATTCCTTGATGAGCATTGTCTCTTGTGAGGATAGTAACTGGCTTACTGCTATCCTAAGAATGCTTATCATTTATGTAAAGTACTTGTATGTTTTTCTCTTAAGTTTGCTTGTAAACTTTGGAAAAAAAAATCTGCATGATAAACTAGGCACACTCTTTCTCCCGAATAAGATTTATCACAATTGGTACAATTGTTTTTATATACCAAATGTATGAAAAAATGTTTAAATCTATGGTTTTCATGTATAAAGTACCAAGTTTAATTAACAGAAAGGTGCAGAAATCACAGTATTTCAATGAGACCATAGTAGATCACAGTTAATCTTTAGCACTCACCATAAATGCATTATTTAGGAAGAAGATAAAGATTTATCACTTAGAATTTATTTTTGTTTATACATGCGTTTGTATTGATTTTGAATAAGAGTGTTCCTTTAAACATTAAAATATATAGTAGTAACAGAATTAATCTCCATAGAATTTGAACTTAAATGGCTTGCATTAATTCAATCTTTCTTTTTTCATTTTTTGATGAATTGATCAGATTGTTGGATCAAAGAAGACAAAAATAAAAACCTAAAATTCTGATACAAACAATAATTGCACTCAGATGTAGTGCAAATCAACTTTTATTGACTGACCAACATATTTGCAAAATAGTACTGGTATATTGCCCTCAGTATACGATCAATGTATACAAGAGGATGTTTTCCGATGGGATTTAGATGCATTTGTAAAAACGTGGGAAATACAAGGGATTATGAATGAGATTCATACCACACAAAATTGAAAATGGTTTTACAGTAGGTGAAAATTATAACCTGTCAAAGCTGATAATATATTTGATTATTACTGGTAGCAAAAATGTTACAAGTAAACCACATGTATCTATTTAACAGCTAGAGTAGATGTGTCAAGCTAATTCAAATATTTTGTAATGATGTGTAATGTGCACTTAATTTTATTTTAAACTTTGTTGCATAAAGAAGAAAAGGAAAAAAGTTAATGACTGTTCTCAGCTTAAAGTCAAGAAGAGGTACTAGTATATAACACTGGCTGATCTTTAGGGGATGGGGTATAACTGGAGTTGCTTGAAATATAGCCTATATTTCATCATTCTCGTACACTAGTGATAATGCAATGTTTAACATTGTCTTAGATTTATAATTATCAATCCTCTGATGAAAAAGAAGGTATTTCATTAAACAACAGTTAAGTACTTTGTATTTTTTCACAAGCAACAAGAAAAATCCCACCTGTTGTCTGATTGAGTATTTTTATTCCATACATTTGTTTATTTCATTAATTGACAATGAGACTCTAACCAATGTGTCCAAATATTGCCAAATTAACTTTGTCTGCTTACAAACTTGAGGATTTCTTATCAAATCCTTAAGTTTCAGGTTGCCTTGTTTATGTGCTTTATATGGATAAATATATGTTGGAAGATCTTTAAAGATAAACCTAATGTTTATCATAAAACTATGGTATTATATTTGGTCCAAATAGTGAGATAAAAAAAGAGTGTATAAACCAATGTTTTATCTTTGAATGCATATTCTATCTGACAAGTATTGTTTCTCTGCAGGTGCCTTGAGCCATCCTAGGAGGCATCCCAAGTAACAACATTAAGAAGGTATAAATGTTTGAACTGTGCAGACTTCTTGTTGTGAGAAAAAAAGGTACACATACATGTAATGACTTACAAATATTTTTCAATTAGAATTGTGATTATCATTTTTGTCCTTTGAAGAGAACCTTTCATCAAAAGTAATAGAAGAACATTGGATAGTATACTGTCATAACTGCATATAATAATAACTGAAGTTAATATTAATTCATTCCACCTTCTGCCAAGTGGCTATGATGTGCTAAGCAGACTAAAAAATTTCAGCCTGCAGCCAATGAGATAGAAATGGAGAGAAGGGCAATAGCAGCTTGCACATGTCAAGGATCTGCAGCGCATGAAACCCCTTAAACTGAAGATGATGGTGGGTCCCTGATGCAATGTAAATTATATGGAATGTTTTGTATATAACCAGTTATTCAATCATCATCAGTGCTGTACACAGAGTATTAAGTATATAACATTTCGATTTCTGTATCTTTCTTTTTCTGATTTATATGAACCCGAGCCGATTTCATTGAAGTAGAAGTTACTTATAATTGCAACCTCCTTAAATGTATCGTATATTAGTTTAAAAACAAAAGTACAGGTCACAGCCTTTTCCCACATGCCTGAAAAATGTGTTGTTTACCAAATGATATGCATTGCGTGATTCTGGGCCTTGCAAAAGAATTACCGGTACTACAAATGAAATAATTTTGTTTTTTCTATGTATATAAATTTCTTCCAAACTTCTTTCTTTTTAAGGATTGTCATAGGCACACAATTTTTTGAATAATTTATGTCCCATTACTTTTCTCATGTTTTCAATGCAACTACATACTTCAACCCTACATAATTTGACTACATTCATGGTAAGAAAGAACACTGTATTAAAAATTCAAAATGTATGAACACTACTTTCTTAATTTCTTTTTCATAAAGAACATGAAGAATCTGTGGTAGGAAAACAAGTAGTATTATAAACTTGTTGTAATGTTGATATGATAATTCTGTATGTCATTTCATTCATGTGTTCAATCATTTACTTACAAAAGGAATTTTTTTTTATTCAAAATGCCTTATACATGGCGCCGCTTGTAAACATGTATCTTGAACAAAAATGTGCGATGCACCTTTTGCATTGATATTGGGTGTGCTCCAAACAAGAACTGAAACAGGAATGTAGGGCATAGTTTTATTTTATTACATGGCATATGTGTTCAGTACATAATCTAGTCAAAATCTGATTACAATTTTTGTAATACAGTTAACTTCAGAAAGAACAAATAGTATGTGCCCATTTTTCATGATGAATTCTACAAATGTGCAGATTAATGAAATTTGGACAGTCTCTCATATATATGCTTATTTATAGTATTTGTTTTTGCTGTCATGCTTATACTTTAAAAGCAATGACATTATGTTTTTTTTAAAATCATTAATGGGAAAAAACATAAATATACAAGAAGAATTAATTTCAATTAATTTTCTGAATCAGTTCCTGAAGCCTAGAGATGTCAGCACTCGCAGTCAGCCGCTTTATCATCCATTGCTCCATTAACCTCATCCACCTGGTCAACACAATTCAAACATACCAGGTAATGGTAAATTTAGAAATGGGCTGAATTGACCATTTGAACATGTTGCGTCATTTAATTTGAATAACAAACGTTACAGCAATTAAACCCAAAGAATAATATGTTTATTAACTGGATATTTAATTCCTAACAAGTTTAACATGTTAAACAACCATGAGCTTGTGCAATACATTAAATGTTGACTGAACATTACAAATCATATAATTTAATTATTCAACTAATGGACTGGTTTATTGTTTAGTCATTTAGTCTTATGCGATGGTAGTGTGTACGTAGTATGTGCCTCCGTGCGTCTGTAAACAATTCCTCTTTAACATGATACAGCCTTCAGTTTTGATTGTATCTTGATGAAACTTGTACAGTATTTACATATCCATAAGAGCTCGGTTCCTTTTGAAAACCAGCCAGATCCGCCCATGCATGCCTAGATTATGGGCCTTGATAGTATAAAAAATCAATGTGTCAGTAAGCAGTTGCTCGTTAACATGATACAGCCTTCAGTTTTGATTGTATCTCGATGGAACTTGAACAGTATCTACATATCCATAAGAGCTTGGTTCCTTTTGAAAACCAGCCAGATCCGCCCATGCATGCCTAGATTATGGGCCTTGATAGTAAAAAAATCAGTGTGTCAGTAAGCAGTTGCTGGTTAACAAGATACAGTCTTCAGTTTTGATTGTATCTCGATGAAACTTGAACAGTATCTACATATCCATAAGAGCTTGGTTCCTTTTGAAAACCAGCCAGATCCGCCTATGCATGCCTAGATTATGGGCCTTGATAGTAAAAAAATCAGTGTGTCAGTAAGCAGTTGCTGGTTAACAAGATACAGTCTTCAGTTTTGATCGTATCTTGATGAAACTTGTACAGTATTTTGATATCCATTAGAGCTTGGTTCCTTTCGAAAAACCTTGAAATGATAAGATTATGGGCCTTTATGAAAAAATGAGTATTCAGAATCCATAAGGGGTTGGTTCTTTTCGAAAACAGTGATGTTGACCACACAAACCCAGCCAGTAGAACATAGGCCTCTAGTTTATTATAAGTGTATGTTTGTCTTCATAGCATCATTATATATTTCTTTATTACATGAAGCTAATTTGTATGTGAAGCTTTGATTTTATGCACTCTTTTCAGATACAGACTCAGTTAAAACAGATATGGGTGCAAGTCATGACGCTTTTACATGTAATGTTTATTAGACATTCAGTATTTATATATATATTTATATTTAAAAAAGATGTCAATTGTAAAAGGATAGTATAATGTAGATGGATTAGATGCAATGAAGATGACAGAAGTCAAAATCATCTTTATAATAATTTGATATTATTTGTACTATTATTTAATTGCCATAATGATGAAATACATAAAACTGAAAATGGAAATAATTTCTATGAAGGTCTTCTTTCTATTTCCAATAGATTAAAGATGTCCGAGATTCACGATGAATGCTGTTTGAAGAAGAATGAACAGAATCACATTTTAATTTAATCTCACTGCCAATGTGGACTTAAAGAGGACGGGCTCTGTTATGACAACTGTATTTTTAAGTAACAGAGATAAGGGTGTTATTGGAATCATTTCAATAAAATATGGGAGTACCGGTACATACCAGTTTGATATCTTAATTAGACTGGGACTTAAACAAAAACGATAGATATTGGACCTCTCTAATACACATTATAAACATCTCATGTCTTAAGTCAATAACAAAGCTGTAATAAGGCGATATTTAGTGTAATTAACACTTAGGGCTATTCTTCTAAAACATATAACCACCGGGTTTGGCAGATTTTTAATAATATATGGTTGGGCTTTTTTGCTAATTTGCACCCCAAAAGGCACATTTGCTTTTGTATGGGGTTGGCATAAAAACTTAATAAATGCCTTCCCTCCAGTGGTTATATTTTTAAATGGACAAAATATCAAACTGGTATGTACCTTATCAACATTTTTAGCTGGACTATTTGAATAATAAGGAGGGTTATACCACTCGCCTCAGCATCTGCTTTGGCTTTAGCGTCCGGTTAAAGTTTAAGACCAAGTTGGGATTTTCACTCATAACTGCAAAACCCTTCATTAAAGTCACTTAATACTCCATACAGTTGTTCAGGGCCATTACATAATGAGGTTAATACTTCAATAGCCTTCATTCAATGGACTTAATACCTTGCACAATTAATGATGAATATCTTACAATAAGGTGACATAACTCCATTTTAACTAAATACAAATTATTGCCCTTTTTTCATTTTTATTTCTTATGTCAGGCACATTTATATATTCTTAACAGGGTTTTTGAAAGCTAATTGTTTGGGCGGGCTGGTAGAAGGGTCTTTAAAGTCACCTTATGTGTAAAATAATTTTAGCTAGGTTTGACATATAGTGACCAAACTTCGTATGTAGGAAGCCTTTATGAAGACCTTTCATGAGATTGCGTTTTAGGCTTCTGGGATCAATATAAAGGTCAAAGTTACTATTAAAAGCAAAAGAACTGGTATTGATTAACTTAAAGGTCGACATATTGTGACCAAACTTGGTTTATATGAAAGTTCATACAAACTTTTTATGCCCCCGAAGGTGGGCATATTAAAATCGCACCGTCCGTCCGTCCGTCCGGCTCTGTAACTTTCCCTTGTATGGACAGATTTTAAAATAACTTGCCAAATGTGTTCCAGATACCAAGACGATGTGTGGCGTGCAAGACCCGTGTCCCTACCTCAAAGGTCAAGGTCACACTTAGTGTTTATTCACAATGGAGTGCTGCATATAAGGACATAGAGTATAGGTTGTCGTGTCCGGGCTGTAACTTTCTCTTGTATGGACAGATTTTAAAATAACTTGCCACATGTGTACCACATACCAAGACGACGTGTCGCGTGCAAAACCCGTGTCCCTACCTCAAAGGTCAAGGTCACACTTAGTGTTTATTCACCATAGAGTGCTGCATATAAGCATAGAGTATAGGTTGTCGTGTCCGGGCTGTAACTTTCCCTTGTATGGACAGATTTTAAAATAACTTGCCACATGTGTACCACATACCAAGACGACGTGTCGCGTGCAAGACCCGTGTCCCTACCTCAAAGGTCAAGGTCACACTTAGTGTTTATTCACAATGGAGTGCTGCATATAAGGGCATAGAGTATAGGTTGTTGTGTCCGGGCTGTAACTTTCCCTTGAATGGACAGATTTTAAAATAACTTGCCAAATGTGTTCCACATACCAAGACGACGTGTCGCGTGCAAAACCCGTGTCCCTACCTCAAAGGTCAAGGTCACACTTAGTGTTTATTCACAATGGAGTGCTGCATATAAGGACATAGAGTATAGGTTGTCGTGTCCGGGCTGTTACTTTCTCTTGTATGGACAGATTTTAAAATAACTTGCCACACGTGTTCCACATACCAAGACGATGTGTCGCGTGCAAGACCCGTGTCCCTACCTCAAAGGTCAAGGTCACACTTAGTGTTTATTTACAATGGAGTGCTGCATACAAGGACATAGGGTATAGGTTGTCGTATCCGGGCTGTAACTTTCCCTTGTAAAGACAGATTTTAAAATAACTTGCTACATGTGTTCCACATACGAAGACGACGTGTCCTGTGCAAGACCCATGTCCCTACCTCTAAGGTGAAAGATACACTTAGTGTTTATTCACAAGGGAATTCTGAATATAAGGACATAACAGTGTAGGTTGTCAAGTATGGGTGGTATTTTTTTATGTTCAGAGGAAATTTAAAATAACTTGCCATATGTATTTGACACATAAAGGCAAGATCAACTTTTCATGTACTGGCCTTGTTCGTAGGTCAATGTCACATTTGGGGGCATTCGTCACATACTGTGACAGCTCTTGTTTATTGTGTTTTGGGTTATGATCTAGGTCAAAGTCAGTATTGCTGAAAAGTACAATTATAGTTTGTACTGAATAAGTAAGGGGTGACAATGTGTGACCAAACTTGGTATATATGACAAGTTAATGGAGAGCTTTCATTCGAATGCCTTGGGCCCCTTAGGGTCAATGTCACTGTTACTAAAAAAATATTACTTTTTGGTACTGAATAACCTAAGTTATGGTTGATATACTGTGACCAAACTTGATATATAGGAAGAGTTTATTGAGAACTTTCATGAGATTGTGTTTTGGGCGCATAGGATCTAGGTCAGTGTTATAAAAATAGAAGACAGCAGTTGAAACTGAACTTCTTCTGCCAATCCTTAACAAAACAATTATTGTCACATCACGATTCTTGTTTACTTTTTAAATTGATTTTTCTATTGCTTTTGACAAGCACATATTACATCATAATGTAAGAAGATACATTGTTAAAAAAAAAACAGAAAATGTTAATTTGAATAAGAGTGTCACTTCTTTTAAATTTGTAGCTGTTTACGTACCATGAATTTATCTTTAAATACAACTTGTACTTTTTATGTGTAGGGTACGAGTTGGACCATATTGAGAGATTGTTTTAAATAGCATATGCTAAAACATACTGTGACTGTTGTTGCTGCCTTTTAATTTTATGAAAAGTATTGCTTTATTATTTTTTTTAAATTCCATATTCTTAAGCTCCTAATTCTTGTCAGGTAATTTTTAAATCAAATTAATTGTTAAAGTGACACTCTTATTCAAAATCAATGCATACATATGTATAACAAACATATATTTTGAGTGATAAACCTTTAACTACTTACTAAATAATGCATTGATGGAACATATTTATTACTGGTAGCAAGTTTGTAACCCTGTATTTAATAACAGAAAACGCAAAAATATTTAATGATTGATGAATGCTAAAAGATTTACTGTGATTTACTTTAATAGTCTCATAAGGTAGATACACCATGTTTTATGCACATTTCTTTCAAATCAAAATCGGTATCCTTCATGAGAACCATTGCTTTCAACATTCATTTCTCCTTTTCGCAATATTAAAACAATAGTATTAGTAGTGGTAAACCTTTTTGGGAGTAAGAGTGCATCTTTAAAAAATCTGTTTAATGTGGATATATTATGATCTATGTGTCTTTGCACGTATGCACTTGCTAGTATTGCCTAAGAATTTGACCTCTGATATAGTAGTTAGATGATATGAAGTAAATTCTGTCAGAGTTAGTGGAACTAATGATCCATTCTTAATCATTGAAATGTACTAACAAGGCATCTCACAGTCTTATGTCTGTGTATGCCTTTGAGGTTATGTCTCCACAAATCTTTATCATGGCCTGACAGTCTGCTTTCTTTAATTTGTGTCTTTGTATTAAAAATATGTATTATTTTTAATACATATTTTATTTATAGTACTGCATTTATCTCCTATCGATTTTCATGTTTTATGTAACTTGAAACTTTCATTAAGTTGTAAAAACATTAAATCTGTGAGAGTGTAGCTTTAAGAGAAACATTAGTGATTTTAGCATCAAACTTGTTTTATATGTTCTTTTTAAGTTCTAGGTTATTCTGTAATCATTAACCATCATTGTGCCATAGATAGACCTGTGAAAAATTATTATAATGTACTATGTTATATTATTGAATAAAATACTTACGGTATGTTTGAATTTGGCTGATCATTGAGTAGTTGAGGGATTTTTATAGTCATATTTAGATTCCCACTGAACCTGAAAAGGTATACCATGAGGTTTTTTCATATCTACATTGTATATAACAGCGAGTGCTTTCCAATGCTTTAAAAAGATATTTCCATGAAATAAAACAGATATCTGATCATCTCAAACAGTACACATATAAAAGATAATTTTTCGAAATTTTTCACCTGGTAAACAATTTAATGCCTTTGACTGACTTAAAAGGGTTTCTTCTCCTTCATATTGCTGCTGAAATATTTCCCTCGAGTTTCGAGGAACCTGTTCCAATTTTGAGTGCCTAAAATCTAAAAGCAAAGCTTGAAGACGGTCTTCCTTTCCTGCAGTACAAGCATCCATAAACTTGGCAGTTGAGGTTGAAGAAAAGGGCAAAATTGATACTGCAAAGGATAAACAATTAATATTATCAGTGTCCTTCATTTGTCTTGTATCAGGAATACCTGGAATGAATTTTTGCCTAAAGAAATCATTAAGTCTGCTGCTGGGCTTATATGTATTCGGCTTTTCCTTTTTATCTTTTATATGATCAGATTCCATGTTCTGTATATCTTCCACTGTTAATGTATTATGCAAAAACATATTATTGTCAGTGTAATGAAATGTATCTTTGATTTCTTGCAAATATTTCTGTTCCATTAGGCCAGCATACACTCCAGACTCAACATAGCGGATGTACAGATATTCAGCATTGTCTACAATGATTTTAAATACATGACATACAAAAACACCTTTGGTGCAGGTTTTGGCTGATGCTAATAGAGCAGTGTCATATTCTAACTTAAGAAAACTTAGTTTTTTGCAATCAACAATTCCTTCTTCTAAAATCAAATTCAGAAATAAGTTCTGCATAGTTATGGCATGAGAACAGAATTGTAAATTTGTCAGCAAGATACTTGACCATTCATTTGGAAATGTACAGGAAGCTTTTCTTTTTACAGGCTTTAACTTAGTTCCAGAATGAGAATTTGAACTTAATTCAGGACGTGAAGTTTGGACAAAGTGGAATTGATATTTTCCACCATGGAACTGCCTGTGCTTGCGGACTTTTGGATCTGGACTTAAAAGTGAATCAGTGTCATTTTCCTCAAATTTACCATTATAATCTGACCAGTCTTCACCTAACAAAAGTCTTTTTTCAATAAATTTTTCTCAATATCTAAGAAATGTTTAGTATAATGATTACTTTCAAAATCCAGTGTACACAGGTGGTCGCTCATTGTGTAGGATTTGTTTGTCGGCATGTCCAGGTAGTCCTCATCAAACAGTAACAACTTCAGCTTGCTTCTCTGTAAAAGACATTGAATATTTCTCATATTTGTGAGTGAAATATTGCTGAAAAAGACTCCTTTATTTCCACATTGAGTTCAAATATGGAAACTATTGAAAAGGTCTTACCAGGTGTTTTGGACAGAAGCGTAAATCAGTGGTTTCTGGGTCGATTCTTTTTTCTGGGAGATATTCCAGCCAATCATCTAGGGAAGGAAAGGTGATTCTGTCCTAAAAATAAAAAATCATTTGGGAAATAAAATTGACAGAAAGATGTTTAACAGTGTCATACATGAACACAAGGGAATGCCACAGCTAATTTATTATTGCTCAGTAGGTTAAGGAGATCATCATGGCTATTGATAAACCCTGTCATTACATTTTTAATTTTCTATTTAGTGTTATAAACATGCAAAAAAGTTAAACATTACAAAATCTTTTTTGCACCATACATCAAAGAAGTGGTCGTGTATAATGTGTAACTCCAGGTCTTCGTAGCTCGTTCGCTGAAATCCATTGCATTGCGCCCATTTGCATTCCTCTTCTCGTCCATGTTGTCCCATTCTAGTTGTTGTTAGCCCGATGAATCCACAATTATTCCATTCACAGTGATAGGTCTTGGGGACAAAAACAGAAGAAATTTGTTTATATGGTAAATAAATCATTTAATCTTTTTCTGAATTATTACCTTCATTCAGACCATAGAAAATGCAAAATTTTTATTACAAATCTGTTATATTGCATGTTTCTTAATATTAGTCATTAAAGCAAGACCAGTTTAAACTGTTTTATTTTTTTAAATGTCATAAACAAACTTTAGGATAACATGCAGAAGATGGAGGTTGGCACTTAACTTAATAATAGTAACTTTATATTTCATAAATTTTGATCTCTTCGTTATTTTCATGTTAACATATTTTATAACTCACAGGTCCAGGATTTTGCTCAACATCATTTGATAAAAGTAATTTTAATTTGGAGAAATCGGCGTGATCTGCGATATCCAATTCATCTGTAAGAAAATCACAAATTTCTGAATTCATGTACACTTGAGCCTTAATAACTTTTATTTTTACACAGATATTAAGTTGATAAGTAAGTGTTGACAAAAAGAAGCATGAATAACATGAAAAAATTATATAAACAATGTTTGATTTAGTACCCAAGAAAGAAATTAAACCTTGATGGGGAGGTGAAGTTTTTTCTGCAGGGTTCAGACTGGATGTTGAAATGGTGCTCTTCGAGTTTGGCTGACTTCTGCTGCTCTTCGTTGATTTCTTGTTCGTAAATTGTAATAAAATAATTTCATTAAACATTAATATCCCTTTTTATTATTTTAACATTAAAATTACCCTAATGGGAAGTTCATTATATATAGATGATGCTTGTTTTGTTTTTCAATGTAATATTGTAATTTATTTCACTGAACGAGCAAGATAAATGTCATTTCAGAAAGGATATCATAAATTTATAATTTGAGTTCCTGGACCCTGTTTGCACTAAAGTATGGTTTTGACATTAAAACTGACTAAAATTTCTTTTATTAGACAGAATGCACATAATGAATATTACATATAAATCTGTCATTTTTGGCATTAATTCAATTAAATTTGATTAACATTACAATGAATTGACAATTATTGACAAGCAAGAATCATTGATTATCTAATGAGCATTAAGATTCAGTAAATAAACAAAACTAATGCATATATACAATTATAAACATATCTTTCACTGGGGATGGGGGAATGTCACAGAGAAAGTAGACAATCCAATGTATCTTACGCCAATATGAATTTATTGCCACATTTTCATCAAATTCTTGTTTTAAATAGTGGTTTGGGTTGTGTGTTTTTTATAAATGACTGTATCACATTTGGATATGTGTTCATGCTCTGTCTTATTGCATAACACAATGTAGCAATCCTCCCTTTTTACATGTAAATGTTTACATCAACACCAGCTGGTATCAATTTAAGCTGTTTCCAATACCTGACAAATATGCAAGACGGTTAGACCCGTGTTGAGCATTTTTATATCAGTCAATAAATTTAAGGGGCCAGGGGGAAATTTCCAAAAAGGGGGTGGGGGATCAAAATATACCAATTTAATCATAGCCACCTTATTAAAACTTACAAAGTAGTCATGTAAGAAATGAAGATGCCAAGGACTATGAAAAATATATTATACAATGTATAATTATAAACTAAGAGGTAAAACTCATTCACTGATATAAAAAAAAACTTGTTTACCGTACTACTCAGTAAATATCTAACATACCCGATGACAGAAAGAATTGTCAGTGTTCTTCTTGTATTTGGTCCCTCCAGGTACATGGCGTCGACAGAAAAGGTCCAGTAGGAAATCTTCTCTAGAACACTTCACTGGGCATAGGGGGCAGTCAAACCATGTCTGCTACAGTTAACGGACACAATGCATTCAATATTTCTTGCTTCAAGTTATAAAATGAGGTTTTTACAATTCACTTCGACACTTTTCGTAATATTGCACGTTAAAACATTTCAACAGAAAGCATCAAAGCAATACACCAAAACATTCTTAGAAATAAATAGAAAAAAAAATATGATAATAATAATAATGCAAACTCAAGGGCTATAACTCTGGTTTTACTAAATGAAGCTTGGAATGAAATCCTCATAGATTAACAAAGGCATTGGTTTTGCATTTGCCTACCCTTTTCTTATTAAATTATTGGAAAACTGAATTTTATTTAATTTAAATGATGCTGCAATTTGTTACAAATTGCAATTTCATGTAGCATGTTCTTACCTTGTTTATCTTCTTAACTCCAGTCATTGTAGAGCAGACAGGTAGGCGCTTCTTTGTGGTAATGGCGTCTTCTTTCGGGCACTAAATATGCAAGATATCAAAGCATTTATTATACATAACCACCATCAAAAGTGTTTCTTCTCTCTATTTCAAGAACACATCACAACACTAGGACATTGTTATGGCTCAGAAAATGATTAGGATTAACTTTGATAGTTATGTTGATTTTAATCTTCTTTGAAGAAACTACATCACTACAGGAATATTGTAACTTACCATCCAGATGCTATGTACATTGTCTGCCTTCACCTTTACCGTTACATCAGATGTCAACGGAATTTCAACGTGATCTTTATACTGCTCAGATCTACAAATATACATGTGGAAACATAATTGTAACATCAATTAATTGATTTGACAAGTAAATTAAACAGAATCTTTAACATCAGCAAATATATTTCATTTACCTTTGAACTTTCAGCTGTCTGTGTTGCGTAAATTTTCTTCGCCTTACCCTTCGATTTTTGTTTGATCTGTGGTAACATGGTCTGGCTGATCTAGCACATTCATCAACCTAAATATTAATGACAAAAAACGTTGGCTACCTTCTGGGTATAAGTCAATCAGGATATATAAAAATATAGCAAAATATGGAAATGTTTCAGGTTGTTTAACCCTTGTCCCTACCAAAGGTAGACAAGAAACAGACATGCTTTAAATGTTTTCATCAATGAATGTATTTAAGTTTAATTATGTAAATGCTCATTAAATTTTATTAAAATTGTTGCATTGCCCATCTGAAACAGCTTAACAGGCTTTCAAAAAGAACACCAGCACAGGAATCTCAGATTGACATAAGTTTTTTTGCACTATTACCTATATTTATTAAATAATTATGTTATAATATATATTTTAAGTACAAAACAAACATAACAGAGACCTTCAAAACATTGCGCCTTGGTAACTTCACATTATGCTGCACTGAGGTAACATCTGGAACTTCAGCTGCTGGCTGTAAGAATAAAACAAATGTTCCTTTTGCGGTCATAATATGAAGTTCAGTTCATCTGTTTTATGAAGTCACTATAATTAAGAATAACCTTTGTTATCTCCTCTGAATAGAGGCATTTTCAAAATAAAAAGAACAGTGGTACAAAATAGGAATTAAGGCAAAAAAAAACACAACATATTTGATTCTTCCATGCTAAGGTTAAAACACTTGACATTGACCACTTTTGCCTTAGTAAATAAGTGTTAATTTACTTTCGACACAAAATAGATAAAATATATATTAGCACAAGCCCCATCCCTGCACTGGTAAAATGTGTTTTGGCTTCCTCAATTTCTGGGTTTTATACTGCAGGGCTTGTTAAAAAAATCAAATGCCAAGCATTTATACATGAATTCGGGCTTGTTCATCCGAAAGACTAACTTGATGACTGACCAAATGTTACGAATATCAAATTAGAAAAGGTTCATAATTGTTTGAATTACCTGTAAATGGTAACTTATGAATGAATATCCTATATCTACCAACCAACACAAGCATCTTATCAGAGAATTCAATGCTTTTGATAAATTATAACTATTGATCTAGCAAATGCCATCCATTTAGAGCAAGTGTTGTATTTACCAAACGGACTATTTCCGAGTACAGAGGCTGCTTGCTGGCCTGGACATTCTGGTCACTGACTGGTTCAACAGCAGCTGCCAGGCTTTGAAAATAGTCAGAGCTAAAAATAAGGCACCAGGAAAATATTGTTTTTAATATCTCAGACATAGGGAGTTAGGAACACCATATGAACTATAATTAAATGGACATCCTTCTTTTAACTGACTAACATATTACAAACCGAACAAGAGTCATACTTAACCTTGCATCATACAACAAGCAATTAAGTGAGACAGTATCGAACAATGCCAACATTTAATATAATTCTTATCATTGTAAAATATTTCATGTTAATTCATCAACACGACATGTTCATCTTATACCCTTAAACAACACTGAGGTAATGACAATATTCAGATATTTTACACAGGCAAAAAACTAATTAACTCAGCTGAATTGAAATATATTTGAAACAAATACCACTGGTCAAAGCTTGATGCATCAATCTCTGCTGAATGGTGTTGGCGTATGTCTTCATTCCAATGTACATCCTGCTGATAGGCTATTTCACTCTAGGAATACACATCCTCCTCAATCGCCTGACTACAATGTCTACCACCAACACGACTCAGATGAAGTCCATCACGACCCAACACATCAGCACATTCCTTAATTGTATATAAAGACAGAATGCATGGTTTAACAAACTTTTCAATCATTGGAATATTAAGTCTTCATCTTTGCTATCTTCAATATACTATCTTGTTAACCGAGATACAGAAACAAAAATAATGATATTGCTCATATACTGTTTTTGAAAAAGTTGGTGAATATTATATAAATATTGCATGCCTTCCAGTGTGACAGTACATATTGTTAACATGAGGGAAATACTGTTACCCGAGGAGAAGCCGAGGGTAACAGTATTTACCCGAATGTTGACAATATGTACTGTCACACTGGAAGCCATGCAATATTTATTTTATTATACCGAACACAGTTACATTTATATACATGATATATAAGATTTTTACCATAACACAACTTTCAAGTTTAATCAATTTATTCTGTAATTATTGTTTGTTTACTTTAGCTGTCATTTTGTTGCAAATGTTGTTTAGAAATAAGGCAAACACCGGTTGTAACCAGATTCACAATACATTTTAATAAGCGCTTACCACCTCAGACTTGGGAAACCAAAAAATGCCTATTTTAAGACGTGCGTGCTATGTGACAGTATCATGTCAACCGGTCAAAACGATACTGTCAGTGTGTGACAGTACGAAATTGCCCATGATGGGAATATGAGAAATTAACATGGGCAGGTCACGTGACTTATAATAATGATATATGTATACCAATGAAATAAACAATATCATTATGACAACCCATATCCACAAAGGCATAAAAATGCATTACAGTTACATATTTCTACCTGTCTATATAAATAAGGACCATCTTAAATTTGCCAAATATCTACAACTTCTATTTCTGTATTGCATAAACTTATTTTGTTGATTTATACCTGAGCTCCATATCCAAGGAATCTGATGCATGGGATGGCCTCTGAAATGTCCATTAGCATGGTGTTAGCATTCTGGATCCATCTGTTGAAGACTCTCGCTAATGTTGAAGATACTCGTCTGTCATTCTTTTTTCGTGGCAGAATAGAACATAAAACAATCTCAGTTTCCGGACTCGTCTCGTGGATACTATCACATACCTCAGTGACTCTCCTTTGAAATAAACATACATTATTAGACTATTAATAAAGCCAAGGCAAACAAGTAGTGACTTCTTCAAATAAAGCATTATAAAGTCGTAATAACACTTTGTCATAACTTTCTTGAATCAGGCATATTTCATAACATTAAAACTTGAGGAAAAGGAGATTAAATAAAATTTCATAAATTGTTTTGTTACTTAGTAGACAAAATGTGTGTCATAGAAATAGAGTACGCCAAAGGGAGTTTTTAAAAACTGGTACCTTGACGAAGCTTATTGAAAATACTGCTTCTTACGTAATAGAATCAAACATATTTAATGTGTACCTATAAAACACATCCTCTCTGGCTTGAACATCATTGGAGCCAAGATGAATATAGACACATGGGTAAAACTCCTTCTTCAATGAAAGCTGCAGAACTGCCACAAATCCCTTCTTGTCATTCACAAACTTGGCTCCTACAATTGAGGTAAACTGAACAATGGTAGCTTTTGTTTTTATGTTTTCTTTAACCACGACCCCCCCTTTGGGTCCAGAATACCGGTGACTTTGACTCTCGGTCCAGCAAATCCCGGGTTTAACCCCAGCCCTGTGGGGACAAACTGCTAACCCTAACCCCGGTAAGGACCATTTTTTTTGGGGGGGGGGCCTGGTTACAATTGACTGATGCATTAATAATATTATTTTGGTATTGGATGGTTCAAATCAATCAAGAAACATTTGATTCAATAATTAATATGGAATGGAATATGCAGTACCATATCTTGTGATATGATTGGCGCATGGAATTTAATTGGTATTAAATAAAAAAACATTTTTCCTTTTCTTTTCACATAATACACTGTTTAAAAAGTGGTCGTGTGGAGTTCTTGTTTGTCCATATACATAAAAAAATTATTCAGTTTAGCTTGACTGATATGTGGGATGTTTAAACAGGAAAAGTGAAAAGAAAGAAGGTCTTTGACTAGAAACTTAAGAAAAACATTTTGTATACACCAATCACTTTAACAAGTACTTTGAGCTAACAGGGACCTTTAGATGAAATGGCTGAGAAACAAGGCAATATATGACATTTTTACTTCTAGCAATATATTGGCCTACATGTATCTGTACCTTGTGTGGGTAAGAACCACCAGCCCAGCTCAATAGGTTAGAGAACTGTGCTAATGTTCCTGCCGCCATGGGTTTGAGTCCAAAAGAAGGCTATTATTCAAACGAACAATATTTCCTCCAAATTGTTTTCCTTACTTGTGTCAATAAAAGGTAAAAATGCCAGAATCAGCTTATAGGTTAATTGGGGCCAAGGAGTGTAAAATGTGTGAGCAAGAACAAGCTACAAAATAAATGGCGGAGTGGAGTAAACAGTGTGTGGGTAATGGTAAATAGACATGTTATCACTTCTTTATGCAAACATTATGCTGTGAACAAGTTTGTCATGTCAAGATTTTTTTTATAAAATTCACTGCAATTTGTATAAATCAACATAATTTGCAAATATGAAATTGGACAAAAAATAAGAATATTTTGGGAAAAATAAAATTTATGGTCCAGTGAAACAGCCTTGAGAAGCCTTTGCACAAAATTAATCACTGGAATGCCATGCTAGTGCAATCATGGGTTCAAGCCACACACAGGATGCACTCTTTCTCGCAGGACTTCTTATATACTGATATATCAAAAGTAAAATGCAAGAATCTCTGGATCAGCCTAAAAGGTTATTGGTGGAAGGCATGAAGCGTGTGTATATGCGTGTGTGTGTGCATGTGTAAAAACCAGCTGCCCAGCTAGCCAATTGGTTAGAGGGCTGTGCTATTGTTCTGGTATTCATGTGTCCAGCCACCACACTGGGTACTTTCACTACCTCCACGGATGTCTTTATTGGTGTCAGAAAAGAAAGAACCGAGTGCTAGAATCACCCTTAAATGTAAATATGGGGAAAATTAGAGAGTGTTTGGATACGAAATCCTACATGTCCGGAAAGCTCAGTTGGTTCGAGCAGTTCTGGGTTGAAAGCCAACACTGCATGGACACACTTTTCCTCACAGAATACCCTTGAGATAATAGTGCTAGGCTAATTCACCAGTCAATATTGTAACCATGGCCCCCAGGGTCAGGGGAATAGCCGGGACTTTGACTTTCGGTCCAGCCAACCCCGGGTAAAATCCCTGCCCTGCGGGAACAAACTGATGGTTTAACCCCGGCCAAATGCCCCCGTACCTCAGAGACTCTACATAAAGCCCAATCTCGGCTTAATTTGGCGCTATGACAAAACACCGCAGTCACCCGGCCCTGCGGGGCCACCTGGAAAGTAGAAACATGGCCCTTTTCACCGGCTATCCCTGGTATTCCCCCGGACCTGGGGGGGGGGGGGTTACAATTTACTGGTGCATAACATAGTGTTTACAGTAATAACCATCAAATATATCAGGGCAAATTGGATACTATAAGGAATAAGGTCTTCGGGTTGATGAAATATGTCGTCTGCAAAACTGAAGGAGACTATAAGTTGTATATTGTGGCAGATTATTTGGGTCATAATACATTCACTAACATCTTTATGCAATATTGAAGCAAAATAGTTCGCCATAATCATTTAAATAACATCCATTTGCCTTTTAAAAATGTGTGTACCTGATACTGGGAGGCATCGAATAGTGGACCAATTTGGAATCGCTGCTTGGATACGATGTACGTTGGAATCACCTGCCACAAGCGCACTACCAAGACATCCACTTGAATCTGCAATGGAATAAAACACACGCTCCTCGACCTGGATGTACATCTCGACAGAAAAGAAAATATAGACAAATACTGCTGTTTTTTTTTTAAATATAGTCGCGAAATCAAATGACGATTCACAATATAAGCGAAAACGCGATAAATAATTCTAGGAACTTAATTCAGTCACAATTATATTCAAAAAAAGGCGCGAGTAGTATTTTGATTTAAAGTTTGGTCAGCGATGATATCTAAGCAAGCTTAAATCTCAGTTTCAATCTCAAGAAATTCGAATCGAATCTCTCTCGTGAGCTTTCCGTGACAGAAAGCATCAGTTTCCGGGTCATTTCTCCAGAAGTGTGCGTAGATCGTAACCTTTGCAATACGTCATGTGCTATTTTAAGCATTTTCCATATAAGGTAATCCTCTACTTCCGATACCGAAAAACTTACAACAGGCCTCTCGTAGTAAAGAGAAACCCTAGAGAAATGCGCCGGCAAAATATAAGTCCAAAGCTTGGGAGAACTTTGGTTTTGCAAAGTCAGACAATAAACTAAGTTATTTGTAAATTGTGTCTGGCCGAATTAAAATATAATGGGAACACTACACAACAGGGTCCTACTAAACACTGCAAAGCCTAGCAAAGTCAAGCAAAGCCTAGCAAAGCCAAGCAAAGTCAGTTGTATTTTTATTTATTTGTATTTATTTGTATGAGTTTTATATATTTAGTTGGAAAAATGTATAATTTATTGCAAATATTGTGTTAAATTTGTAAAATTACATTACTTCAAGATTGAAAAATCCAGCGAAACCTAGCAAAGCCTATGAAAACCTAGCAAAGGCAAGCAAAGTCTGGTTTATTGTTATTTATTTGTATGAGTCTTATATATTTAGTTGGAAAAATGTATAATTTATTGCAAATATTGTGTTAAAATTGTAAAATTACATTACTTCAAGATTGAAAAATCCAGCGAAGCCTAGCAAAGCCTATGAAAACCTAGCAAAGTCAAGTAAAGTCTGTTTTATTGTTATTCATTTGTATTTTTTTGTATTTATTTTTATGAGTCTTATATATTTAGTTGGAAAAATGTATAATTTATTGCAAATATTGTGTTAAATTTGTAAAATTACATTACTTCAAGATTGAAAAATCTTGCGAAACCTAGCAAAGCCTATGAAAACCTAGCAAAGTCAAGCAAAGTCTGTTTTATTGTTATTTATTTGTATTTATTTGTATGAGTGTTATATATTTTGTTGGAAAAATGTATAATTTATTGCAGATATTGTGTTAAATTGTAAAATTACATTACTTCAAGAGTGAAAAATCCAGCGAAACCTAGCAAAGCCTAGCAAAGCCTATGGAAAAATGTATAATTTATATGTATTAATTTAATGACTTGTGCATTAAAACACAGAAATGTCACAGGAAGTTTGACTATCGTTAAGATGCGTTTCTTAATAGAGCGTTCAGTTACCGTTGATCAAATATTAACAGAACTGTTGGTTCATGTTTGATCAACGGTATCCAGGCCACACCACGTGGAGGCGCTCTTGCCATGGCCCGTTAATTGTTTTTTTTTTAAGTTTAACATGTTATTACGAGATGTTGTTGTTATTTACTGTAAGGAAGCAGGTTATGTTTAAACTTGGTACAGATGTTGGGTTCAAGATATTGTGATTAAACTCTGTGCAGATGCTGGGTTTAAGATATTCTGATAAAACTTGGTGCTGATGTTGGGTTCAAGATATTCTGATTCAACTTGGTATAGAGGCTGGGTTTAAGATGTTTTGATGAACCTTGGTACATATGTTGGGTTCAAGATATTCTTATGAAACTCTGTGCAGATGTTGGGTTTAAGATATTCTGATGAAACTTGGTGCTGATGTTGGATTCAAGATATTCTGATGCAACTTGGTATAGAGGCTGGGTTTAAGATGTTTTTATGAACCTTGGTACAGATGTTGGGTTCAAGATATTCTGATGAAACTCTGTGCAGATGTTGGGTTTAAGATATTCTGATGAAACTTGGTGCTGATATGTTGGGTTCAAGATATTCTGATGAAACTTGGTATAGAGGCTGGAATTAAGATGTTTTGATGAAACTTGATGGTACAGATGTTGGGTTCAAGAAGCAGGTTATTTTTATAGTTTTAGCATGTAGTCACGCGTTGTATTGTTCCTGATATTTACGTTCAGAAAACAGGATTTCGACCCGGAATGCGTACCCTACGGGATAATGATATGCATACAGCTATATCGTGTGACACACCCGGACTTACTTTCGCTGACTCCTTGTAGCCCGACATCTTGTGCGCTGATTTGGCTTCTTAAACACTGTGTATTTGCCATTTGTGGACTGAGTTTTCGTTCTTTGTTGAACTAGCGGTAAGAAGTTTTCGTAACATTTTGCGCGTTTCTTCTTCTGATTTTGATGTCCAGAAAAGCTTTGAAGTTTTAAGTTTCGCATAGTGTTCTTCTGAACAGAACACTTAAGTCACTTTTTTTAATTCCATCACAATTTGCATGTACCCATTTTGCACAAGAATTACAATGCACGGAATTCGAACTTTCACCAACATTAAGTTTACACACTGAACAAGGACGATGATCATTTTTAACACGCTTCCGAGCACTAACAGAAGGCATTGTGAACTGTTCAGATGTAACCCCCTAACACTAATAATTATTATATAAGAAATATATTTATTTTTTCGATTAATACACTTAGTAGACAAAATACACTTTCTATTTGTTCGACTATACCACCAGTACACAAACAACCAAAATAACTTATGCAAATAGTTAATATAAGCAACACTTAGTGACAATCAACCAAACTAAAATTATGCAATTAGTTACACAAAGCAACACTTAGTAGACAAACAACCAAACTAAAATTATGCAAATAGTTACACAAAGCAACACTTAGTGACAAACAACCACACTAAACTTATGACAATAGTTACACAACGCAACACTTTAGACAAACAACCAAAAATAACTCATGTAACTAGTTACTTAAACAACACTTACAAGACAAACAACCAATTAAACTAATAACACATAGTAACCTTAAGCAGCGTTTCCCAAACTGCTGAACTAACACTACGTTCAGGAATAATCCCCATTAAAAACTGATATGAATAACCCTTTTGATATTATATATATTTAAACGATTATTACAATTAAATCAATACAATACCACCATAAAAGATCACCAAAATACACCGATGTAATTAGTTAAATTAGGCAGAGTATCCAAAACTGCGTAAAAATGTCACTAACAAATTACTGTCACAACTTCAATTCCTAAACAAAGTGTACTCAGATAGCAATAATGCCGAATTATCTCTAGCAGATATACTATGTTAATGAATATACTAAAACATATAACAGATTATATATGAAAAGAAAGGTACTTGGCAGGTGACATATATGGAACTCGGTACATTACGGAAACACAAATAATACGACATTTGTCAGGTGTCAAATGGCTTCATGTGACTTTCAATGCACAGGGCCTAACTGACACAGGCCATAAACAACATCGCATCCGGCCGCTGTCCACTGAATACAATCACACCTCCGCCAAACCGTCCACAGCCAATGAAAATATTCACACCTCTTACATAATGTGCCCTGTATTCCTTGGCCAATGAAAATATTCCGTCCCGTCCCGCTCACTGCGCCTCCTATTAGGTTAAGCCAATCAAAATAATGCATCGACATTATTCAACATGTAACTGACTTAGCTCTAATTTCTTTGGCTTTGCTAGACCCGGGTAGTACATCATGCACATATGCCTTGTTCTCTCTATCATAAAATCATTCAATGTACAAATACATCTTTATGTATTTTAATATTACTTATGCGTGTTAATTCATTGACTTTGTTCAAAATAAAACTGACTTTGATTGACTTTGCTATAATTTGCCTGACCTTGTTTGAATTAGATATTGTATCATGCATTTTCGTTCTCATAAAGTCTTTTATTCAACAAAGACATCCTTTTGTATTAAAATATTACTTAAAAATGTTAATATATTGACTTTGTTAGGAATATATCTGACTTTGCTAGGCTTTGCTTCGGCTCGACCTTGCTCAACGTAGATTGAATTTGCTATTGTAGCATGCAAGTATGCCTAATGTTCGTTCCCATAACAACAATTACTCAATAAAGACAACTTTTGTTTAGATTAAAATCTTACTTATGAGTGTTAATTCATTGACTTTGTTCAAAATATCCCTGACTTTGCTAGACCTTGTTCGACGTAACTTGAATTTGATATTGTAGCATGCAAGTATGCCAATTTTCGTTCCAGTAAGGTCAATTATTCAACAAAGACATCCTTTTGTATTAAAATATTACTTAAAAATGTTAATATATTGACTTTGTTCAGAATAAATCTGAATTTGCTAGGCTTTGTTAGACCTTGCTCGACGTAACTTGAATTTGATATTGTAGCATGCAAGTATGCCAATTTTCGTTCCAATAAGGTCAATTATTCAACAAAGACATGCTTTTGTATTTGAATATTACTTCTGAGTGTTAATATATTGACTTTGTTCAGAATAAATCTGAATTTGCTAGGCTTTGCTAGACCTTGCTCGACGTAACTTGAATTTGATATTGTAGCATGCAAGTATGCCAAATATTCGTTCCAATAAGGTCGATTATTCAACAAAGACATCCTTTTGTATTTGAATATTACTTCTGAGTGTTAATATATTGACTTTGTTCAGAATAAATCTGAATTTGCTAGGCTTTGCTAGGCTTTGCTAGACCTTGCTCGACGTAACTTGAATTTGACATTGTAGCATGCAAGTATGCAAATTTTTTGTTCCAATAAGGTCAATTATTCAACAAAGACATGCTTCTGTATTTTGTATTAGAATATTACTTCTGAGTGTTAATATATTGACTTTGTTCAGAATAAATCGGACTTTGTTCAGAATATATCTGACTTTGCTAGGCTTTGCTAGACTTTGCTTCGGCTCGACCGTGCTCGACGTAGCTTGAGTTAGATATTGTAGCATGCATATTTTTTGTTCCCATAAGAACAATTATCCAACAAAGACATCTTTTTTAACATTTAAATCTTACTTATGAGTGTTAATTCATTGACTAGGTTCAAAATATCTCTGACTTTTGCTAGGCTTTGCTTGACTTTGCTAATCTTTGATTAGAAATTGTATCGTGAAAGTATACGGTATTTTATTTCTCATTAAGTCATTTATTCAACAAAGACATCTTTTTGTATTTTAATATTACTTATGCGTGTTATGTCATTGACTTCGTACAAAATAAAACTGACTTTGCTTCAATTATTCGACTTTGCTTGACTCAGATATTGTATCATGCAGATATCATGCAAATATGCCTTATTCTCGTTCACAATAAGTCATTAATACGACAAAGTCATCTTTTCGGGATTAAATAACGATTACAAGTCCTACTAAACTTACTTTGTTAAAAAAAAACATGACTTTGCTTGACTTTGCTTGGCTTTGCTAGGCTTTGCTTGACTTTGCTAGGCTTTGCAGTGTTTCGTAGGACCGCTACAAACATGACAACGCATCTTCGCCGATGCTAAATAATTAAAAACATTAAAAAAGTAGTTTTGGTAAGGATATGCCCAATAATTTACAAAATAGGCAAATATTTAAGTCCTACATATTTTTTTATATAAACTATATATATATATATATATATATATATATATATATATATATATATATCGTGATGTATCGTGAATCGCGTAGTCCGTATCGTGATACGCATCGCATCGTGAGTTGAGTGACGATACACAGCCCTAGTTGTAGCATCACGTCTTTATGATTTTTCTTCTTTCTACCTGTAATGTGCTTGCCCCAGGAAACATCATAGTGGGTTCTATCATCATCATTTACCGGAATATCAGGCCGCCCTCGCTTAATGTACGGAGTGCTACTTGCCAATGGTGTTGGAGACACATCAGTTTTTCCTTCTTCTTTTATCACATTACAATGCCTGACTGACATTTAAGATATTTCACGTTGTAACCGTTCTGTTTCTAACTGTAGTCTCAAACGTTCATTCAGAAGCCGTAACTTCTCAATTTCTTGATGAAATACTGTCGCATCTTTATTGTCTGCCATTGCAGAAGGTGGGCGGATATCGTTCGGACTATCCATTATATCCCACCGCTGCCACCAAATTTGTAACGTGTGCGGAGTGTACCGAGCGGCTGTACGTACACTATTTTATCAAAGTTATGGCAGAACTCTTTAATAAATGATTAAAGATGAAACTATATAATAATTTTCCTCAAGGTGACTTAACCTTTTGATTGTATACAAATGATTTTGATTAAGCTCCAAATAAATAATCACATAATAATTATAAAAGAACTTTCGTTTAATTATGTAATTTTCCTTTTGGTCAAATGCCTGTGATCGACTTATTAGTCGGCGCCCAGAATATTTGATATTACTTTAGAAATATTCCAACTTAGGGACAAGTTCATAAATTGCAGAACAATGCTTTCAATAGTTTCCACGTTGCATGATAAAATATGAAGTTTAGTTTGTTTTAAAAAACTTTACACTTTAATTGATAATGAAACCTTAAATCATAATAGCCCTGCTTATCATTTTGAAAATTTTGATTTTAAATACCAACTCAATCATAACAACTCGGCCATCTCCGAGATAGATACAGGCCGAGGTGTTCCGATTGATACCAAATAGATGAAGGTTACACGGTACTATTAAAATATCCTTTATGTTTGTAAACCGCCTACGCATTAATCTCCCTTGGTGACAGCAAAAATGCCGAGTTTTGAAAAATTAACCTTGAGCTTAATTGTTTGTCTTGAAAATGTCATTCGAAAGAAAGAACTCCAGATAATTCCCCTTTGATGTATAGTATTATCCCCGTTCTATATACTCATATGAGTGAAATGTGTTACAAAAACTTATACAAAATATAAAACAAGGAATTCACATAACATGCCGGTACAAATAAAAGGTGAATTTCATGCTATTGAAATCTATGTATTAGACCATTGACTCTATTTCATCCGAAGAAACGTATGTATATTTTTGTTATAATTAAGTTTTAACCGGAGGATTAGCTTGGGGAAAAAAACAGAATATCTATAATTCCGGGCTTAAACTATTGTTCCATAATGACCTTCGAGCATATGTACACCCAACATAAAACAAAATATTATTTTTTGGTTATCTGCATGCACCTTTTTCTTCTAATTTCATTGCGCCGACTTGATGCTATGCATCAACTTTTTTCTTGTATATAATGAATTTCAAACTCTCTTAATCCACTGCTATGTCAGTGATCTCTGTGAATTAACAGAAAGCTGGGCTTTCCTGCATAAACCACAGAGTTATAACTTTCAAAATGAAATTACTTGTTATAGTTATGAAATACCAGATAGCCAGGCTTTCTTGGTATGTACATAAAATACGTTTATTTTCTTTCTTTGCGTCTGCAATCTAAATATAAATACGATATAACTTCATCCAACAGGAAAGCAGATGAAAAACTCGGCATTATATACGCCGTGAAAAGCGCTCAAGCAAAGCAATGCTTCCATCCCGAGGGCTTTTGTCTGTCCATAATGGCACACCTGGTCTGCAATGGCCCTCGGGCCATTACGGACCAGGTGTGCCATTATGGACAAACGGCACACCGGCGCCGTATATTAACCTCTTATTATATTGACCAGCTAATGATCATCACTCAGAACGTAAAAGTCATAAACAACAAAAAAGTATTATTAATTGACCGGCCAATGATCATCCATTTTAAATATACCAATAGAACTCTTTAATTACAAAATATTAAAAAAGTGTGATAAACTCGTGATTATATAACACTACTGTCAGGGGCGTAGCTTCCTATAGGCCGTGTAGGCCGCGGCCTACACATTTTTCAGAAAAACCGAAAAAATAAAAATGCCAAACCTGCAATAAAAACTGAAGGCATATAGGAGGGTGAGGAGTTAAAATATGAAATTCCGACAAATGCGCTTTATTATATAGGAAACCTGGTATTTCAAATAAATCGTAGTCCTTGGCTCTAAAACATATTTTCACGCGACATTAATGTTTCGTATATAATTTATCGGAAGTTGCATACCAGTTGTCTGCGCGTTTACGCCGTACATTAAACATTTCCAATCGGCTTGGTAAAATTTTGCGGGTTTAATTATTTGAAATTGTAAAAGGTCTGGCGCCAATAATGCCGAACATAGTCCTGCATATCCTGATTTCGATAGTCTCACTTTGACTTCAATAGATGAAGATACCAAACAACAATTGCTAGAAGGAACTTGGCAATCATGCCTCCAGTACCAGTTCCACCCGAGTGTCTGAACTATGATGGACACAGTTAAGGACATTGGATTCTTGTTCAATTATTCAACAAATCGTCTAGCAGCGTTCCAGGACGAGCTTTCTAGAGAAGTCGCAACGAAAGAGGACATGAACCGGCGCACTAAACTTCGCTCGTTATGTGAGACACGATGCATAACGAGCAGTCGTGCGGACGCACTCGAAACGTGGTCCACGCACTTGAAACTATTAATGAAGACGGAGACGAGAAGGCCGGCCAGTATTTGTCCGCTGTACTGCGCTTTGAATACATTATCTCACTTTTAGTGGCGCAACACATTGGGTACTACCAAGAACCTGACAAATCTTCTTCAGAAGGAAGGCAGTGATCTACTGCATGCCGTTGAAGAAACCTACGTCATTGTCAAATTGTGCAATGACTGGAGGGCTGATCCTGATGTGTAGAATGGACTGTACATGAAAGCAACGGATATAAGCTCAGGCTTCGACATTCAACCATCAATTCCAAGAAGAGTTGGTCGACAGCAAAACAGAGCAAATCCTGAGATGCAAACACCATCTGACTACTTCAGATTAACCTTGTACAAAGTCTTAAAAGACAGATACAGTGCACAACATTTATTGACTTTAAAACTGGAAATTCTGCAGGACGACATGCTGCCAGCAATTTATGCTGCTTAGGCCCCTGATCGCCACGAAATATTTGACTTATTTAAAACAGAATGGAATGTAAGATGGAGCATCGCAGCCGCAAGTTTATAGAGATTACGAGAGACCACGAAGCAGACCAACAAGAGCCTGTATCCGTGCATATTTACAATATTCGAGGTTCTTCTTACTATGCAACCTACATCAGCCTCTTGTGAAAGGTCGTTTAGTGGGAAAACGAATAAAAAACTTCCTGCGAACGACAATGAAACTTAAAATATATTGTTGCTCTCTTTCATGATTTTACAACAAGAAAATATACGCCAAAACGCACCTACAATCACCTAGCTATGCAAAGTTACCGGGGGTGGGGAGCATGCCCCCGGGTCCCCTTAAACGTGGCCTACACATATATTTTCGTCAAGCTACGCCCCTGACTGTATTCTTATTTGTATTTCAACTCGAGGACAACATTTACTCTTGAACAACTATGTTTAATGAAATCCTTCTTATTATATGTTATCTGCGTTTCTCCATGGCCTTCTGTGTGTATGTTAACTGCGTTTCTTAAAATCCTTCTCTGTCTATTAAATTAACTGCGTAACTCTATCTCTTTGTTGACTGCGTTTAATCCTACGCCGGTAATCTTGTGGAGAAAATGTCACGTGACATATTCATTCAACGGGTAAGTTGCCATTACATTCACTTTGATTGTTAATTGGACACGCACCACTAGTAGTATTATTATGACTAGAAGTGTGCACTATTATGAGAGTACGATATATACTACTGACCGATAGGTATTTCTCACAAACGAAAGTACACACAAACTTGGTCAATGGAAGTCACGTGACCGTGTGTTTCCCACGGTGATTATAAGGATTATTGTAAACAAAATTGTAAGGCTTTTTAACTTTTAAATTAGCCTGTAATTGATCACAGTTTTGAAACTATTCTTCATTAAAACAGTTATAAGTGCTATAGATCTGATTTAAGTCAATAAGTAAAATTTATTGCCAATAATATTTGGCTCAGGATTTATATCATTTAGTTTTTATATTTTTAATAGATAATTTTATGTTAATTTTGCTAGGAATCTTGGTGTACTGAACGGAACCTTCCCGACACATGACCTGGGTAGGATAAAGCTGCCAGTCAAATAGGTAAAAATAAAAAATAAATAAATAATAATTAAAAATTTATAAATGATAGCTTAAATCAGATATGACGTTCATAAATGAACAACACATAAAAAACTGTTCCTGATGGTATTTGTTAAAATATACTAACCCCAACAATGGGGCCAATAAATAAAAGTGCCGAGCTTCCAGACAAAATTATATAATATAGCAATTATTTTAATTGTGAATGTAGCTTTATATGTTAGCCTCACAACCTGTTAAAAACTATCTGCACTACAGTACTGTTAAGACCAAACTTTACACTCTTGTTCACTAGGAGTGCACTAGTAGTGAACAATTTGTGCACTAAGGATAAACTAATGTAGTCTGTAGTTTATTAGATAAGCCAGTATAGATTTTCCTGGTCCACTCAGATTGGCCTTACTATATTGATTTAATTTAACTGATAAGATCATTTCCTCTAGCAGATTAACTTGTGATAAAACATTTTAGTATACTGCATTTATTGATGACTTTATGATGATCATCACTTAATGGGCCAGTAACTAAAGACAATGGGTTTCTACCCAGCATTTACTGGTCATATTTGTCAACTTTTTAATTCTAATGTAGGTGAAATAAGAATAAAACATTTCTTAAATAAATCCAATAAATATTCTTTGTAAGCCAATATTTGAAAATAGGGGTGTTATCAATATAATTGTGCTACTATTGTAACATCCAAACATTTGGTTTGGTAATTCAGACATTTAATTAAAGTCAATTAGTGATTACAAAGTAATAATTCTGAATCCTTAGTAAATAAGTGAACAGCACTATTATATATTCAAACAGTGAATGCAAAACCAATGCTTATGATAAAAAAGGTAATTGTAATTTAAAAGTAGAAAAAAATCCATGCAGTGTTGAAAAAAATACCTTGCCTTAATTAGTTTTAAAAATAGAAGCTCAGGCTATTTCTTCAGAAACAGATTTTTCATATATGCATTACATTATAACTTCATCAAAAAGTTTATAAATACTAATCTAGATGATATTGCAATTGTCTGTAACTTTCCTGTATAGATGTTACGTAACTATATTCACGATTAATTTCATTACTTTTCATAAATAAACATCTTAAAAGCCTACTTTGAGCATTTGATACTGAATGTATCTATTTATCTTTATCTATAAAAAGAGCACTAACGGGAATTATCCTACCAAATGGCCCACTAACCAGTCATTAATTTTGAATGTTTAGAAAATGATAAAATGCTTATTCATACTTTTGTAATGAGATTACCCATTGTAACAATGTTAGCCCCAATAGGTCGGGACAATAAACAATACACAGGAAGTATCAGGGACCCTGCTGTGATATCTTAAAAATGACAAAAAAGGGAATTATCCTATGCATCCAACCATTAACCAGGCATTACAATGAATATGAGTTCTAGTAAACTTACTATTTGATGTTAAAATACATGTTATGCATGGTTAAAATTAAATATCTCTACTCTTAACAATTTGATTAACAAATGATGAAAAGTGTCCTAAAGAAATAGTTTGTTTTTTTTAATTTATAATGCAATTGCAAAATATAATTAATAAATATAAACTATTTTCCATCTTTTATAAAAACATATGTTGTTAACATCTCTTCTCTAAAACCAAGTTTGTAAGAAAATATTGAGTTGCTGTGTATCCCTTGTTTATTGCACTAGTGTCATTGCAGGGGCCAATTTCCTGTGTATTTGTTTATTGGCTCGGGGCCATTTGGAGGTGACACCATTTAGAGTAGAAAATAGCATTGTCCTATTAATACACAACCAATTCTTGCATAAACAATATTTGCATAGCCAATGTATTAATTTGACTGATGAGACGTAAATAATAAACAAATAAAGACTGATGAGAAGTAAATAATAAACAAATAAAGTAACATTACATTTATGTTGTAGGATATAAATCATATAAATGGGATATTATTAATAATAACTAACATTACTCTTATTCTTACTCTAAAGCATTGTTATAATGCTTTTAATATGATTTAAAAAGTTATCAAAATGAAACGGTAAGTCAAACACTGACAGATCTGAGATTTAAAAGACAGCAGGAGGCAATAAAGATAAAGATCAATACACAGAATTGTGTACTATGGGGGGGGGGGGGGTGCTTAAAGAAGGCTTAGTGTAGCCTTCAATAGATAGTATTTCATTTAATAATGAAGCAGCAGAACCAATTATACAAAACTTCTAAAATATATGTTTATCTATTATGTGTTTCAAATTAGAAATGCAATCAATAAATCTAGGTACAATTTGGAAAATGTACTATAATAATTAATGTTGTACTTATTTGATAATGATTGCTGTTAGGCTGTCACCTTAAATCACAATACATTTGTTAAACAAAAATAAACATAAAATTATAAGTTTTAGAATAGATGGAAGAAAATCTTGTTTTTTATAACCTTTGAATGAATCAACAATTTCACAGTTTGAGCTTGGAACAATAAGGTATGAACCTTGAGGATTACCTATTTTAAATAACGAACAACTTCATTATATCCTTGTAAAATGTATTGTTATTGTTAAAATAAAGGCTTATGAATTCATTTCATCATTATGTTCAATAAGTGTTTGAAGATGAAACCCTTTAACCCAGAACCAAAGTTATATCATTATACCTATCAATTAATATCAAAATAATGCAATGCATATTAATAAAGAAAAAAAACAAAAAAACATTGAAATATCTTTGTTTGACAATTTCTTTTTTACAAAACATCAGTTTTTTAATTCAATAAATCTATATCATTAACATGAAAGATCCAAATGGATTATAAGTATTCTCTATAAATTAATTAACATTAAAACATCTGTTTGAACTACACCCATCATTCTAAGTTTCACTGTAAAGATAGCCTTTATTATAGACTGAATAAACCTTATCTGGTTAGCCCCTTGTCTGCATTTAGTCTTTCCCTAGTCTTCCCCTTGTCTTACCCTAGTGCACTACGAAGTGCACTGATGGTGAACTGATAGTGAACAAGAAGTTCACTAACTGTCAAGTTTGGTCTTAACAGTACTGTATATCAAAGAACGATCAAAGAATGCCAATCCCTTACTGGCTAAGGTCACAAATCCGAACACTTTTTGAGGTTTTTCACAATTATCTTGTAGAGTTTTTGTTGTAGTAAGTTAAAATTGTGTATGAAACATCTTTGGTTAATGTGACAACATCTGTCAAAGTACAGATTTACTATCTCATCAATTTTATGTTGAAAATCGTATGTTATAGACGGTAAATCACCCTTAAATTTATGCTATGGAGGGCACAAATGTAGGTCAACATAACCATACATGCCATATCCCCTGGCGTGGGGAAAAATCCCCCGGAATTTTGACCCATCCCCCGGTCTCCTGGCGGGGGATTAATATCCCCTGCAATAAAAAAAAGTGTGTTTAAAATTATGCAAAATTATCACAGGGTTGAATTATATTAGCCTGTACAGTTATAATGCCCTTCCTGTCCCAAAGCTTAATTGGATTATCAACTGATGGTGTGTGTTAAAAACATGTGTCGTTCAACTGTCTTCAAAAGGATTAACAGGGATCGACTCTAACGGTAGTTCGAGATTTTTGGTCAGACTGCAAGACATTTTAAGTCAATAGTCTGTCAGACTACTAGAAAAAAGTAAATATCACATCAGTTAATTGAGCATAAAATCTTTATTACACTTAAACTTGCGTAAAACGTGATATCAAGAAGCCAATTATCACCGGTAAACACTCATTGTAAAGCTTGCCGAAGATGGCCGAGCAGTTCCGGACAACGTGGACTGTCAACCGAATTTCGCGCGCTTTTCGTATAGCCTTTTGATCAATGTTTAAACCAGTCAGTAGAATGTCTTTATTTAGAAAGGGAAAAACCATTTTCGCACTCTATGATGTGTTTTAATCGTCAGACATGTGCACCTCTGCCAGTGTCAGCGAGGTAGATTTTGGTCCAAGTGGCAGAATTTCTAAATCCCTTGCATTTTCAGTCAAAAACAATGAAAGATACGTTGTAGACAAACACTTGATGGTTGTTACTATATTTAGATTTTCTGAAAATAAATCATGGTTATTTTGGTTAAAAAGGGTATTGCCAAAGGTCAGTGTTTATATAAAGCAAAGAGAAGAAACATTATGCCTGGCTTATGAAATCTTTTAAACTGGCTTTTAGAAGAGCAGCTGATATATTAATCATACTGCCAAAACAGGTATAATGCAGTGTATGTGCAGACGATGACAGAATTGTGTGCGTTAATTTTCGCGCCAAAATGTCGTAACATTTTATACATTAAAGCTAGGGCCAATAACAATTGACACCACGCTGATAGCGATAAGGCTAAGTCTTGACCTCTTAATTAGGGACCTTCGACAAATATTCAGAAGCAGACGATAATAATACAAAAGTTATCAATGACAATCACATAAAAAATGCATGGAACATGGTAAAACATAGCAATAAAAGCAAGTATAACATTAAATAAGTTCATTATTATTAAATGTATGCAATGTATAATTCAGGTAGAAAAATGTCTAGACTTTAAAATAATTTATTTCTAAATAACATCTGAATTTTGTTACAGTACAATAATAGTCTCTATTTTAAAACTCAAATAAAGGGAAACAAAACATGTATTAATTTTCTATCCAAAAATCAACAAAAAACGATGTTTGTATAGAACCATTGTCAAAACTAAATGGATTTCTCTGAATCACCTGTTTTATACAAGTGTAATGCATTATTATCATTATTGATATAACTACCTTATTGTTCCTTTCAATGAATTAATTTCCATATAATATGAAATGCAAAACTGTTTTAACAATCAGCATAGAAATTTTGAAACGACCATATATAGTCATTATAAATGCAAAGGTTTTAACTTTGATTTGCGTCATTTAAAAACAGCATGGTATCATTGGTATGAGCCTTTAAAAGCAGAAGAAAGATGATGAAACTTTTACAGTGTATTTTGATGGTAATATTGAGTTCAACAGTTTTGAGTGAGTGAACTCAATAAGTTATAATAGTTCATTTTTAAGAGTTTTAAGTGGCTACAAAATGGTTCATTCTCTTTTTACTGGGCAGGCTTAAACTTTTAATCATTTGTAAATTATATATGTTTATGGTTAATTCTTGGCTTATGGTATAAATCTTGTTTTAAAGGGACTAGACACCTGGATGCTCACTATGGAATGATCTCCCTTAAAGGAAATAAGGTTCAGCAAGTCTTTGAAGTCTTTTAAATCTTCCCTTAAAACATATTTGTTGGACTAGGGCTGTTCATATATCATGTATTTTATAGTGTAACAGATAGATTCATGTTCAAGGTAATCTTACATTTTTAATTTAGCATACCTATTATTCATGGCTATTTATGTCTTATTTTATTGTCCATTGTTGAATACATTCTGTTAATCTTGTATTTGAACAGCACTTCAATTGTGATACACTGTGATACTTCTTATTTTACCTAACATATTATTATTTATATTTAAATATGCAATACAATTAATACATAATCAGTCTTCTACTGTGATATTTTTTTTTTTTTTTTTCAATTATAATTTCTTAATAGCATGTCTTCCTATGTCAACTAGTGTGTTATATAAGGACCACAATGGAAATAAGGGATTATCAATCCCTTTTTTGTGTTATCCTTAGATATATAATGTAGTTAACATGGATATATTTTATTCCTGATATTATTTATCATGTGTTTAATTTCATGCTATGTACATTTTATGCTGAAATAAATCTATCTATCTATCTATCTATCTTATGATACATTTGCAAGAAAAAAAGAAAATGGTCAAAAACTTACATGAAATTGACATCATTGTGAATCTTACGTACTGATGTATCACATCGCTTACGACACATGTATCTTTCGCAGTTTTTGCATATTTTTTCAATGCAAAATTTACTGGGTCTGTCTACCATGTAAACGTCAGTAAATTTAAAAATACCATCAGTATATATATCTGCACTAATCACAGGATCTCCACATGCTAAATATACGGTACACACTATATACTTTTTGTGACCTTAAGTTATATATCAGATATTTAATTAAATTTATAATAAATGTAACTCACATAAACTGAGGTGTCTTTTTCACTAATATGTCAAACAAACTTAAAAGCAAATGTATATGCTTCGGATTTAAAACTTTTCGCACAATAAGGAGACAAATTTCAAAATCAAAATATATCGCAAAATATCAATATTGTACACTAATTCTCATAATGATATTTCTTATTTTAAGGCTATTAAAACGGAAATATACGTATATTATGTACGGTTAGTCATTCAGACATTTTGAGAATTGAATATTTTTAGTTTACTAAACAGTCCCTAAATGTTATCAATTATAATTTTAGCAGCATTAAGGGAAAATGTCAGTATTTCTGATTTCTTTAACTGTCTTTACTATCTCTCAATTATGAGACATAAATTGTGTTAAATATACATCAGCCTAATTACACTACTGTTGATATGTGAGGATTGTCAGAGGTCATGGCGGATAGCAACGGTAACTGATAAGCCCTGCCTAATCTGGACGCTGATTGGTCAGTCAGGTATTGATCAACTTAGTTTGACTGACAGGCAGTGTCATGTTAATTGTTATCTTACTCCCATATAAAAAATAATTAATAACACTTTCGGAATTTATTTCATCATGTTTTTTAAGCATTATATAATATGTCTTTTAGATTAACAAAGAATACTGAATAGTAAGATGCCAATAATCAAATATTGCTTATCAGCAGGATGTCTGTCATTTGTGCCATAACTTAATAGCAACGATCTCGGTCGAGGTGTTTTAGTGTCAAGTGATTTATTTCCTGAAAGTGACAGATTATGGGGTATTTTAGCATGGTTTTTAGATGTTTAATCTGAGGTATTTTAGCATGGTTTTTAGCATATTTTAGGTTTAAAAATTAAATTTAAAGGCCAAAAATGGTTTTGAAGAATGTGGAAATTTTAAGATTGAGACAGATAAAAAACACGACCAATCAAAGGGTTATACTGACAATGTTCTAAGAAGGCTAAGTCTCACAAAACACTGAAGGAATCCATTGCAGGCTTGCATTTTTTTGGACTACCAGAATTTTTGCTGGACTACCCAGATTTCAGATCCAGTAGTCAGAGGGACTACCTTGTGAAAAATGTTAGTGTCTAACCCTGATTAATAATTTAAAGGTGACAGTAAATTATTCGGTAAAGAAAAGTATTTAATATAACTAATAGACAATGCTGTTCTTTGTCATGCCTCACCTACATGTTAACATACATGACATTGACCTTCATTGCTAATATCGGAAAATAACAGAAATTCAAAAGAGAAACTGAAAGTAGAAAATTTGAATGAATGACTTAAGTATTTATTTATTAAATCATAGTAATGATGTTTTTATTTTTTGATAAATACCATAAGGAAATATGTTTATGGACTTAAACAAAAAATATGCATTTGCTTTTGATGAAATGTGAAACAAATCTGACTATTTGGGAATTGGAAGAAATGAAAAATATTGACAATCCATTCCATTCTCTCTATTAGTCTGAAAGTCATCATTTCTGATAGGCAGCAGATTTTGTATCCAATTTTAGAGGAAGGTAAGCCCATTAATTGTCTCTGAAACATATTTTTCTATGAAGTATTGTATCATACAAGTGAGTGCTTTTATTATGCAATATGACACTGTCTAATAAAAAATATAGTTGAAGTGTTGGAAAAAGGGGTAAAACAAGGTGAAATGGCATGTGCGCCAAAGCGCTACATGGCGATGATGAAAATCTCCTGGAATTCTGGACAAAATCCCCTGGGCATGTATGATTGTTTTTTTTCGTACTTGCGTTTTAAAATACTTGAAATTTCTCCAATTAGACCTGCTAAAAAAATCCCCCTGAATACTACCAATTAAAATCCCCCTGAATTTTCAGCCTTTCTGAACAAATCCCCCTGAATGGTCTCCAGAAAATATAGCATGTATGACATAACTGCAAAACCTAAAGATGCGCGTGCGCCCACTGACGTCTTTCCCCCGTGTGCTACATTTTGATCTTTAAGCATATAATGAATGGCATTTTTTTTTAGAAAAATACTCAACAAAACAAGATGAAACTTCGCAAGTGTGACCAAGGCAAGCCTTTGTATTGATCTAGATCATCGAATAATCAATCACGGAAAACAAATGTGTGTTTTAGCTGGTGTTTGGGATTTGTGCACTGAGTGTTTGGAAATGTACCGTCAACCAGTATTGATCATTTTAATTAAGAAATTATTTCTCTTTAATCTGTTGCATTTCAAAGTTGTTTTGTAAATAACAAGGCAAACATAGGCAAACTGTTGCGAATGAGTAAAGTTTGATAAACTATTTCATTTTCTTGGTTGGTAATATCACTTTCATATTCGTTGCATAGTTAATGCAGAAAGATTGCTATACACAATGGTTCAAATTTAGCAGTCGCTAACTCGCTAAATGCGGGTCAAATTCAGAAAATGCGTTTAGAATTTCTTGCCCACTCGATATTTTTAGCGAGTCACTTTTTTCAAGTTCCAAACTTAGTTATTTAAAAAAAGATTGGTATTAGTGAACAAAAACCTCCAACATTTGTCTCAGTGATATTCACTTTTGAATTCTGTGCATTAATGAATCGATCCTGTACCTGTCCCATGTTTTCGTAAAACCTGTTTGCACTTTTGACGTCATACTCCCAGAATACTAAGAACGTATGTTGACAAATCATGTAGATTTTTTAGAAGGTGGCAACTTCGCAATTTACAAATCAATTCAGATTTGCCAAAATTTACGATGATCATAGAGCATTGATATGCTCTGCCATTTAGAGCTGCAAGCCATGTGATGAATGCTTGTTTATTCAATTAATGTCTGTTTGTTTATAATTAAAGTATATAAACACATATAAAGAGTATTCAATGCCCGAAGTGAAAAGGGATAACCGGTCTGGTTCTGACCAGTAACTGTGTCCATTAGCAGCAGTCAAACTCTGACTGACAATGACGTAAATAGCTCCGCCCATTATGCAAATTAACAGATACCTTTGGCAGTTTTCGCTAACTGTTACTGTGATGGCTTCAAAAACAAAAATGCTAAATAATCAAAATTGATTTTTTATTCATTTTGTTCAAATATGTTATATTTATCAGCTAAAATTAAAAGATGCATCTTAAAGTTTTTAATTTGTAACAGAAAAGTATACATTTTTCACACATCGTCTTCAAATTGTGGGAAACAGGTGCCCGTTTACTTCCTGTTAATTATAATGAAAGTGAAAGTAGAACTGTTGGACAAAATAAAATCGCTGTCAGTGTACAGAACAGAAATGTTCTATTCTATACCTTTTTATTGCTTTGTCATTTATTTAAAAGGACTATTATTGACCATACGCCGGTTTACAGTTTAAAACTGAGTTTTACTGTCATTGAAGTGTTTATTAAAGCTGGCATTATGATTCGTTATTGGTCCCAGATTAAAGTCAGGAATATTATGGTCTCTTACCTTGTTGTACATTAATAAACGCAGCATCCATAACATGAGTTTTTATTTTAATTAATTTAAATAAAAAAATATTGAAAGCCATGTGATTTAAAGATTTTTTAAAAAAGCAAGTAGATTTGACAATTTAGCAAGTAAGTTTTAAGGGCAGTTGCTTTTTGTGTTGCCTGAAAAGTATATATATAACTTTTGTCGGCGGCGGCAGTCGCGTCCCGTTTATGCTTGTCCGGGGCATATCTTGTAAACTATTAGTGGTATCAACTTGAAATTTCATATGTAGATAGATCTCATTGAAGGCAAGTGCAGTGCACAAGAACTGTGCTTTTGAGAACACTGAATATTATGAACATAATTTTACACTGTATTAAATGCAAGCAGTTTTTCAGGATAATCTATATAAGTAAAAGTATAGAAAACTGTTGCCTAAATTTGTGCATTTTAACATATATATGTGAATAATTAGCCTCATTTTGGCATTCTGTGTAAATGATATAATTTAATCATTTTAATTGTTTCAATTGTTTTCATATATGAATGGTTTTGGAATGGAAATTGGGGCTTGCTCTATTTGCTAGTACATGTACACTTAACAATTATGTATGAAATAGTACTTAATATAAGTAAGCTCAGCTGACAGTTGTGATATTCACTCCAGGGTTCTTATTTGATAGGAAATCAGGCTCTGCCTCATACTTTAATAGCCCAGAATAATTTAGGGTTTAAAAAATGCGTATAAAACTGTCTCAGATAATGTTGGATTAACTCCAATGTCCACTCTGTGCTTTATTAAAAATGAAATGTACGGAAATGTCCAACAATATCACTGACTTGATAACTTTGTGTATATGCTATATAGGCGCTGAATTTAGAATATACTTTCAGCTCTGTTGAATGTTGATTGTAATTGCAATTATGTCTCCCCCATTCATGGGGAGACATATTGTTTTTGCCCAGTCCATCAGTCCGTTTGTCAGTCCGAACGTCACACTTCGTATCTGCTCAATAACTATAGAACACTTGGACCCAGGAACTTTATCCTTGGTATGCTAGTTGGTCATGACTAGTAGATGACCCCTATTGATTTTAAGATCACTAGGTCAAAGGTCAAGGTTGCCGTGACCTTGAGGTGAAGAAATGATTTCCGAAAAAATAACTAAAGATCCTTTATGTCCAGGAACTTTATTCTTGGTAATTGCTAGTTGTTCATGACTAGTAGATGACCCCTTCTGATTTTGAGATCAAAAGGTCAAAAGGTTACCTTCAGGTAAAAAACGATATGTTGGTGTTGACCTTAAGCTTAAAAATGGTTTCTGCTCAATAACTTAAGAACGCTTGTACCGAGGAACTTCATACTTGGTTTGCTTGTTGGTCATGACTAGTAGACGATTCCTATTGATTTTGAGATCAGTAGGTCAAGGTCACCATGACCTTGAGGTGAAGAAACGCTTTTTGCTCATTAACTAAAGAACGCTTGCACCCAGGAACTTCATACTTGGTATGCTAGTTGGTTATGACTAGTAGAATGAACCCTATTGATCTTGAGATCAGTAGGTCAAAAGTCAAGGTCACCGTCAAGGTCGCTGTTACCTTCAGGTAAAATGTTGGTGATGACCTTTAGCTAAAAATGGTTTCTGCTCAATAACTAAAGAAAGCTTGTACCTAGGAACTTCATGCTTGGTATGCTAGTTGGTCATGACTAGTAGATGAACCCTATTGATTTTGAGATCAGTAGGCCAAAGGTCAAGGTCACTGTGACCTTGAGGTGAAGAAACGGTTACTGCTCAGTAAATAAAGAAAGCTTGCACTCATGAACTTCATAGTTGGTATGCAAGTTGGTCATGACTAGTAGATGACCTCTATTGATTTTGTGATCAGTCCGTCAGTCAGTCTGTACGTCACACTTCGTTTCCACTCAATCAATAAAGAACGCTTGCACCCAGGAACTTCATACTTGGTATACTAGTTGGTCATGACTAGTAGATGACCTCTATTGATTTTGAGATCATTAGGTCAAAGGTCAAGGTCGTAGTAGATGTTCACTATTTAATACGGGTGAATAAACCAAACTTCACTGTTGGTTCGTCTCCAGTCCAAAATTACAAATTTCATGCCCATCATTTTCTTTTCAGTTACGACCACACAATAGGGGAGACAAGCGCTTTTTAAAAAAAGCAATCTCTAGTTTTTCATTTCTTTTATCATCCTGCGGGTTAAAATATTATGTGAGGGCTAGGAGAAGTCCTTTGTATGTAATTACGCCTTGATAAGTTTTAAATTCTCTAACATACTGGGTCCCATGATATGGAAAATTGGTTTTGACTTTTTCCATGCTTAATTCAGAAAATACTTGATGTCAAAAATGTTAAGAGAGGTCATTTAGATGTACAAACACTTTATACATGTTTATAATATGATTACTAAAACATATTGGGCCTTTAAAAGTCTAGAAAATTTTACAATTTATTCATACAATTTTATCTCCCACCAGATGTAAAAAAACACCTTTTTATCAAAAGGCAAGACAAAAAGGTCACTGTGGGTGAATTAAATTTGTACATGCATATTTAACTGTCTAAAACAGGTTTAGTATATACCTGATTTTAGCAAAGCTGTTTAAATATGAATTAATTGAAATTTAGTTAATTTTGATCATTAAACATGATGTTTGTCGAATTATTTTAAAAGTTTATAGAAAGCATTGACTTGATAATTATGTAATGAAAGCAGTATTTGTATTTGCCCTTTAAATCCTAACAACACATTTTTTCATATTCAACAATTTGCAATTTTTTTTATTTTTTTTTTGGGGGGGGGGGGTTATGATTTTTTGTAACAAACAATAAGGAGTGAAAATATCACCTTTCAGAACTACTTTTAAAATCCTTTGTCAAGTAAATACTTGATCAAAAAGGACACTTCACTTTGAAACAGAAAATGTTGACAAATTTAAAGAAATGTTTTATAAATTTAAATAAATATATATTTGGAAATTAACAACTTACCGTTTATTACCGGTTATCCTGTTTTTCAAATGTTTTCTTGATCTTGAAGCTGAATGGTCGAACATTTGCTTTCATACCAAACAAATTACAGACGAAAACAACGGTTCAAACATAAAAATAATGTTATATCATCGTTCAAACGGATTTTGAACTGTTTGTCATTGAAATACGTAAAACGCGCTTCCCGGAAAATTCACACAACAGTTTACAGATAATCTGATATTATTTATCCCACCCACGCAGTGATTTTTTTTCTAACAATTTGACGCTAAATATCGGCGTTTTCACAATCGCCAAAAATGCTCAAAATTCACAAAAAATATGAAGAAAAATTCATAAATCCCAAAAGCTACTTGTAAACAAAGTGTTTTTCAATTAAAACGGTGTAAAAACTCGTAAAAGTTGTGTAAAACTTTGAAGATTTTAGTCGAAATATTTACAGATCGGTGATTGCGAATTCGCATACATATAGAATATCGTATGACGGCTTTTATCGATACCCAATCAAGTAGACGCATGCTCCTAAGTCAAGCGCTGGCTGTAAAGCGCTTGGTCACGCGGAGCAAAATGACACAGCAAAATTTGTAAACAAATTGATATTTATTGGCAAAATGTCAAGAAATGGCAAGTATTGCAGAAATTTTTTAAAAAGATCCACGCTGCCAACAATATTTTTACCGCCATTTTTGTTGACAGTTAAATTTCATACAGGAATAGGAAGTTGAAGTTGTTAATCAAGAATCTACAATGCTGTTATCTGTAACTCTTTGCATTTAATAAATATGCAATAATCAAAGTTTCATTGTTGTCTTTTATCCTTTTAATGTCAATACTGACACTAAATTAGGCTGTATACATGTACGAGTATAACACTATTGTTTTTCAGAATTAAGATATTAATGTTTTGTTAATTTTTCACAATTTTGAACTTTTAACGCGCTAAAATTTCACAAAAGAAAAGGCATGGGCTGTTTCACAAATAAGTGAAAAAAATCACTGCCACGTCTTAAAATATGTCAACAAACTAGCGTGGTCCTCAGCATTACCTTGAAAATGACCTGTCTTCAAGCAAAACAGACTGGTCACTGACAGTAAGATGACTGAATATCCATGTATCATGAAACACACTCTTAAACTAAGAAAAATGTTTTAAACCCAATGATTATCTGCATTTGTTTGCTATTAAACACATTTGACCTTCCAAATTTTCATTCATAAAATTGTCGCGTAGTAATATGGTTATGTATTCATGCTCCCCGTAAAATAAAAGTGTTTTCGTTATTTTTTGGAACATATGTGCACTTATCAATCTTCATTGATTACTATTAAACTTCATTGATAACTGTTCATTAAAGCTTTGCACTAAAACACGAGCGAATAATTAACTATGAGAATTAATAGCAGAGAACTTTTTCTCAACAAACCGGAAATATAAAAAGTTGACAGCTATAATTTTGCGTGAGGTAGCAACATAAAAACACCCTTTTCAAAAAAGGGGGTAATTAAGAAATAAATAAACAAAAAAAATAAAACTTCGAAATAATCATAAAAGAAACAGAAAATTTGTTCAGTATATACACAATCATTCGCCACTCGTGAAAATATGTTTTTCTATGACACTCGTGAAATAAAATACTATCTTACACTGAAATAAACAAATATCCTCTATATTGGCACAGTATTCTCAATGAGATGTATTGCAGATGAGCTGTCAGAGTTTCTTGGCTACAAATAGTTCATATACAATCAATAATTCCTTGTATATAATTATTTGGTTAGGGAGTTTTGTTTGATTATAATTAGTAATTGAATCAATGTTTTGCCTTGTTTTACCATCATATTTAAATGGATTTTTGCCCAATCAATTCTAGTAAAAATATAATTACCCCTGATTATAATATTATTGTTTGGGTATGTGATCATTTTAATTTATTTTCTATTTGTAATATATTCTTCAAATGCACTTGTGTACTTGATCTCAAATGCATAGTAGCTCTATTTAAGTTAAATGAAAAGAACAACTGCAAACTTTGATATGATATATGTAGTAATGCATTGTATAATAAAATTTATTATAATGTATACAATATTATTGAAGATAATTGTGTATATATATACTAAATAAATTGCCAACAGCAGCATGTCCTTTAAAATTGGGTGAAAAACTTCCATTTAGTTTCATTAACTTCTACGAAAAACGTTTCTGTTTTACTCATGTTTCAGTACTTTCACTTAGTCATTAAGTAAACTTTAACTTTAAATGTCCAGCAATAACACTTCAAGCCCGTAGAATTCATATTGATTGGTTTCATCATGGCTTTAACTGTAGGACATTCACAGGCGAAATACTAATTGTGACTTGTTTAGTGCATATATAGCATAATAAATTGTTCATATGATGTAAACAAATAAAGCATGAATCATGTATGGCGAATGTTATCTTTTCATTTTTATATTATTTTGTTCATTAATTTGTATAGTTAATATACTGTAAACAGCGGGTATATAAGATAAAGAACAATGAAAAACCATCCAGTGCCTGAGTTGCAAATTGTTTATATTGATCGTGGCAATTGATTCCATCTAAAGGTGTAATTTATGAGAAGTATTATGACACAAGTATAGTTATCTAAACCCTTACTCAAGTCGTTTACAACAAAACTATTATTTAAGAGTAAGGACCTTATGAGTAATGAAAACCTATAGACGTTTACCCCATCAGGTAGGGGTCGGGGCATTGTGTGTTGGCTTGAACTCATTTAGACAATCTGATGTTTGTGTAAAAATGTCTAAGCACACAGACACTCCAAGGATGGCGTTCTCAACCCTGACTGTGGTGTATCTTCCGATGTATAAATATCAAGTCAACTTTATTACCAAAAGTTCCACTGCATCATATTTACGAAAAACACTGACTAAGTGTGCATGATGTTGTTCTCATTTTAGGTATTTTTGACTTATCTCTATTAGCAGACTGTAGCGTTGGTAACTAATTCAATGGTGATAATCATATATCAAACAACAGTTAATAATACTGAAAACACATAACATCTTTTCCCACAAGTTACAAATCAAACTTAAAGTGCATTTTTTTGTTAGGCCATACCAAATCACTATTTCGGTTAGCTGTATTCAAACATCTGAAAATCTTTGAATGCGTTAATGAGATAAAAACGTCAAAACATGAACGCTTTTTGATGTAAAAGAAACATAATAGACGCTTTTCATGTTGATCTCAATATCAATTACATTAATGCAGAGAATAGTATTCAATTTAGTTTTTCGACCACCCGTTTCAAAACCATTCCTTCCAGAAGTTGGACTCTTAATGGAATTCCGATATGGCAATTCCAGTTATGGCAAGTAAGGTTATAATCCTTGCATTGCAATGTGCACAGTAAACATTAATTCTCAAACCATAGAAAATTCGTAATATAGCCAAAACAAAATACGCATTGTCTGCGGTATGCAAAGTTAAATGGTATTTGGATTTTATGAGTCTTTAGATTGAAGAAGCCCTGCCCATTATAAAGCATGTCCAGGATGATGCAGACGCTGTGGATCTCATTCTTGCTTCTGTGTGTGGTGGGTATTTATCTTTTCCCAGTGTGGGAAATTAACCTTTTTGACTTGCCAGCCAATGGGTCTACAGACTTTTAAATTTCTAAAGCCCGAGCCAGATTTCCATAGTCCACTTGAGTTAAGAGAAGAACCCATCTTGGTTAAAAACAAGGAATGATATGACAACTGTCTGGGAGTAGGATTGTTATAGGTCCCAGCAACTGTACACTATCTTATTTTATTTTGTATGAATACAAGTATGGTGGTGCTGTGGTTCTGTGTTGCCAGGGGGTGGGGAGGCTGGTGGTAGTTTGATGAGGGGGCATTAGTGACAGGATTTTACTAACATCTATTTCATATTTTTCGGTAACTAAATAATCTAAGTTTATTTGAAAAAAACAAAAACATCCAAACCATATCAAAATAGTATTGACAGTCTGAAATATGATTTCTGTCAAAATAATTATTTTCAAGCAGCATAGCGTATAGTTTTGCTTGACAAGGGAGATTACTGCAATGGAAAACATTCATAACAATGAGAGATCATCTGGAAGTCGGTCAACAATGTCGAGGTAAACATTCACCTGACAATTTGATGATTTCATCGCCAGTCGGGCTATCATAAAGGATTTTTTCGTTGCCTGGGTCCTTCTTTCATCGCCACTGGCAATGGGGCTACCGTTAATGTCGCACACTGTTTCCCTGCCTTCTTCACCTTCAACCCTTCTTTTGCGGGCATGGTCTCAACTGTTGATCAGTTTATGGAAAAATCGTTGTCGGGTTCCAAATGATTTGAATTTAAATTAAGCTTTGGTAGTCTGGGATCTGAAGATGAAAGCTGCCAAAAAATCTATCTGATTAACCTATGATTTACTTATGATGATCAGTCTGGTATAAGCTGCTGCTTGTGATGACCGTTTTATATTCAATATATCATAAATGCATGCCCTTAAAATTCATGAAAAGAACTTGTAGGCTTTATGATTCCAGTTCAATTTTTAACGTTAATATAAAAACATGCGATTTGATCTTTTGTCAGCAGTCTTATATCACTGATTTTAGACATTAACACAAAATATTGGGAGACAAAATATTAAAAAGTTATCAAAACGGTCAATCTGTGGGACTGTGCAACTTTGATATTTACAAAAATTCACACACAAATATTCGGATGTTACACCCTGACTAGGAGTCAAAAAGAATCGTAGAAATGAATTTGTTGATAGAAAAAGAAAATCAAATATGACATATCAGTCAAAATTCATTGGTGGTAAAATTGTGTGTATTCTTAAATAAAATGTTATTGCTAAAAAATATGATGTTACAACTAAAAAACTGCTATATTAAATTAAATGCAGTTTTTTTAATGCTGTCAGCAACTGAACATAGATATAACTGTATTAATGTTGAACACCTGCATTTTCAAGAAATGTTTTTTTTATTCAAAATAAAAATAAATTTCACCATAAAAACATTGCGTTTTTGTGACATTTTTCATCAGTGTTTTTGGATACTAATTTGTTTTTGAAAAAAAATGATTGTCTGTGCTACATTTGGTAAATATATGGTGTATCTGTTTTTGTTTTCATAACTACACTACAATGTGACACTGACATGATCACAAAAAATGTATTAAAAATAAATATGAAGTTGTCATAATGTTCATAACACATTGTGTCCACAAATGTTACGAATTTTAAACCAATACAAACTTACGACTAAGACATGTCAACAATACAGTGACTTTCATTTATCCACTTTGATATCTCCGTATCGATAGAAAATTGTGTCAGTTTATTGCACCAGCATTAATGGTAGCAATATATCCACATTTGGTACAAAGTCTAAAAAAAAAGTGTCCACTTGTTATAGGAACAAAAATATATATAATGGATCTCAGGTGACACAATTCCCTTTTAGATGTTTTTTATCTTAAAACTTTACAATCCTAGCATCATAAAGGGGGATTTTCTTTGTGTCTTTGTTTTAATTTTACTGTAATGTTATATGTGTGTACAAATTCACACTTTTAGGCATTTTGTTGCTATTTCTTGAATTACAATTGAAAATCTTTTTGAGGAAACAAAAAAAGACATCTTGGTGCCAACCGTTACATTCTTACGTATTGAATTTGATACTTTATTGAAACGGGGAACCAGACTTGTGATGAGACTCTTTAATAACTACTCATTTTTTATGTTTAATACAATACATCTGGTAATATTCCAAGAAAACTGGACATTATATCCAAGGTTATTGAATATTAGCTGAAACTGTTCATATTTTTGGGGGAATATTACCAATTATTTGCTGAAAAGGGGAAGTTGGTTTTCCTTTTTTATTTTGCAGTTTGTTACATGTACTTCCAGATCAGATGAAAAGATGTTACATTGATGGACAGACTACAACAAACAGACATGGATGAATTGAGACAGCCACCAGTTGAAAGGTATATAAGAAATATATTGTCTTGGTGTGTTGAAAATGATGCCAAATGTAATTATAGGTAGATCACAGTTATTCTCAAGAGAATGTAATAAAGAAATATTAAACACCACTGTGGGTCATATGACATCATAAGGACCAGCCAGTCAGCACCCGAAGGTGTATATGGACTGAGGCATTAGCCATATGGCCCGAACTGGTGTGTTATATTTCTTATATTATACCAAATGTTTTATTTTACCATCAATATTTTTAAAACGCTTTTAGTGTGTTTTATTGAACAAAGCAAATATTGTTTACTTGCGACGATTGTTGACATTGTGAAAATTGCAAGCCACACTAAACAGTTTTATGACGTCAATGGTCCATATAATATGGCATTAGTGGTCCATATTATGCTTAGGAGAGGTCCAGACCGGCCAAAAATGATATACGGACTGCTGATGGGGTATAAAACTGGATTTTCATTAAAATACCGTGATATACAGACCAATCAACTTTATATATACAAAGGAGGGACACATTGATGTAAGGTTTGATATTTAAAATTATTGCCTGCGTAATATATTACTTATAAATGGACTTGGAATAAATTGTTTCAGTATATGAGTTCTTAAAGATATTATTGATATTTTTTGGTGCAATTTACTGCCTTTTAAAAGCTGTTTTCCCTCACGAAAAAATGTCTATTTTTCCCCCCAATATTTTTTTTTCCAATTTGATAAATGCAGATTATGTTAATGAATAAAAAAGCAATGAATTTTCATGAAAAATGAACAAAATCTTGACAAGACTAACTCTTTCATGGCATAATGTATAAAAAGGTATACCGGTATTTGCCATTATATTTGTTATTTTGTTCTGATTGTGTACTTTTGCCAATCTCAACTTTTTTGCCAAATATATTTGGGGTATAACTATTTCAAAAAATAATCACTGAATGTCTCCAAGCTAGTGTGAGCTAAAGTAAATTGCAGTAACTGAAATTGTTTGTTTCGCTGAGGTAGTGATTAAAAGTCTGGTTTAAGGAATTAAGCATTGAACATCAGTTTATTAATTACAGAACAAAATTGTTTTAATATTTCAATACTTACGTAAAATAATTTGAGTAAAGCATCATCACAAATTATAAACAAACCTTGGTTAATTGGCCAAATGTTTGAAAAAAATGGCTCAGTTACTGATTTAACTCAAGAACATTGACAAAAACAAATGCACTTTGATTTCAAGATTATTTTTGAGAAATACTCAGAATTCCATTGCAAAAAAACCCATTGCTTCAAACACATTTTTGGATAAAATTTATAATATGATTTAACATTCAATAACAAAATAGAAAAAACTTTACACATAAGGCAGTTGAACCCTAATACCACTTCATTAAACATAGTTCCTAACAATCAGCCTTAAAGTAAAATGAATTATTATAATACAAATGTGTGAATTCGGCAAGTTATAGTTGCAAATTATTTGATTTTTAACATACTAGTTTAAAATAGTGGAACAAAGTGCTGTGTTCTACACATTTTAAAACTTCCACATTTCAGTAAAAACCTCCAATATGAATGGACAGGAAGTTTATACTTCCAGTTTCAAATTTTTAAAGATGCACTCTAAATACTCCCAAATAAGATTTACCACAATTAATACAATTGTTTTGATATACCAAAAACGATGAATACATGTTGAAAACAATGGTTCTTATGAAGGATACAGAGTTAAATTTGAAAGCAATGTGCAGAAAACATGGTATTTCTACCTTATCGGACGAAAGTAGATCACAGTAAATCTCCACTCACCGATCATTTGATATTTTTACGTTTTAGCTATTAAAAACTTGATTACAGTCTTGTTATCAGTAATTAATATTGTTTTCCATAAATGCATTATTTAGTAAGTAGTTAAAATTGTACCACTTAAAATTTATGTTTGTTATACATGTGTATGTGTTGATTTTGAACAAGAGTGTCACTTTAATGGAAGCTCTGATGTGTTTTCAGGTTGGATAGCTGTGCTTCAGGCGCTTTACTATATACAGATGCCTTGGAGGAAATGCCGGCAGAAAATGACCTGATACCCACCCATGGCGATCATGATGATGATGATGATGATGATGATGATGGTAGGGAAGTTTCAGACTATGACTCCGATGATGATCATGACTATCAGTTTGCCACGCAGGAAGCAGTTATGCACCCATATTTGTATCGAGACATGGTAAACCTGATTTTTCTGTACGGTAAATATGTGCTGCAGTATCGATTGTTGGATTATATTGATGAAATCGAAATACAGTTACGCGTTCCATTGTCATTTTTGGAAGAGGTGTTCACTGATGATTGGAGAGTGAAAAGAAACGAGCCACTGATTATACGACTTCATTTATCTCTTTCCCAATACCTAGAGTCAGAGACTGTACCTAAAGTTGAGGTATTTCAACTTATGAAAAAGAAAGGGTTTGTATTCGAAAGTCGGGTTCGGAAAATTTTGGAGTCTTTTCTGGCGGATGAATGGAAAAACATACAACAAGATTATCTAAAGAGTTTAAAGAGAGAAGGAACATTAAAGAAATCAACAACATTTCCAAAGAGAGCTAAAGTTGAGCAGCCTTTGACCCAGGTTAATGATGAAGATGTTGGGAAATTAGCTGAGATGGGTTTCCCAACTGTACTGGCGAGGAATGCGTTGCTGATAAGCCATGGAAGTGTTGAGGAAGCATCAAACCTGCTGGTATATAACACTGAAACTTGTACTGACACTAATGTGTTGATAGAACAGCTGTATAAGAAACAAACTAAAGCATTGGAAGATGAAAGCTCTGAAGGCGGGGCAACCAGTGGACAATCAACCCCTGAGGTAGATCTAGATATGTCAATTTTATTTGGAAAAACTGATATGGGTTCAGATTTAGATCCGTCAAAGAAGAAAGAAGTTCAACATGGAGATAAAAAGCCTAAACTGGGGCGGCAACACTCCCATCCCGCAATACTGTCCAACTTGAAGAAGTTGCTACCAACATTAATGAGAAAAACCTGTATAATGCCAGAGTTAGAAATCGGTCGACAGATCGAGGACTTAAACTTAATGCCTTTGACATTAGACGGTAAAAATGCCAAGAATGTACCAAGCATTTCAGATGGTCTGCTTGTGCAAGTTTTCCGATATGTGCGTCAGCGTATTCCGACAATGAATGAATACTGTGTTGTATGTGATGAACTGATTACTTTGGAAGGCAGCTCAATGTTAAAACCAGTTGTGTGCAATCGGGAGCTCTGTGTGTTTACCTTCGAAGAATATGGTAGAATGGCTGAAGCAGTCGAAGATATTTCAACTGGAGCTGAGGTTGTTGATCTCTGACTAAACATGACAAAACTAGCGGCAAAGTAAAATCGCAGAGAAGTAATCAATCCATACCCAACTGTTGTGCATCCAAAAAACACTGACATCCTCCTGTTCATACGGAAAAATAAGGACTGTAATGCAGTAGAAAAGGTGGTCAATGATATGCCGTCCATGCAAGAAATGGTTGCCATAACTCCTTTATAAAGACAGAAACTCAACGATCGCAACCCTGCAGTGTACCCCCTCATACAGTGGATTATAAATAGTAACTCTCAGCGAGTTTAAATCACAACTTAACACGAAACCAAAGAAATCGCAACTCCTGTATAATGTAGGAAACAGTCAACATCAAGTTAATCATACTCGTCTGCGATTAGGATGTAGCTCATTATTATGACCTTCACAGAAGAAATATTATTCCTTCTCCCCTTTGTGCTTGTGGTGCTGTTGAAACTGTGTCACATTATCTCACTCAGTGTCTTAGATATCAATGAATGCATGACCGATTTATTCATGATTTACCTTGTGCTGCTACTGTAGAAAATATTCTTTTAGGTAATGATCGCCTAACCCTTGATGCCAATTCAAGCTTGTTTTTTAAAGTCCAGAGATTTATTGCAGCATCAAAGCGTTTTGATGCCTAACAGTCGACCCCATTGGTGTATCGATCGCTTTTCATCGGGACAGTGTGTGTGACAGAATATATTTGCGTTTTTTGTTTGTTTGTCTTTTTTTTTTATTATTTTATTATTCCAAAACATTCAAGTTAAATGTAAAAAAATAGTTTGAACTGTTATTATAATAATATCTTTCGTCATACTGTACACATCATACACTGACTTTCTATGCAATTCGTAACTGTACACTGCTACATGGAAAGGAATTAGTATAAGCCATTACATTGCTTGTTTTCCAATCCATTTTATAATACTATTGCTGTACTGTTATTTTTGTATATATGAACTGAATAAAATATGTTTAAACTAAATAGTCACAGGTGAATGTCCCCCCTCATACAGTGGATTTTCAATAGTAACGGGTGGTTGTCCCCTCTCATATAGTGGATAACCAATAGTAACTGGAGAGTTTACCCCCCCTCATATAGTGGATTATCAATAGTAACTGGTGAGTGTCCCCCGCATTCAGTGGATAACCAATAATAACACGTGAGAGTACCCCTCATACAAGGGATTACCAATAGTAACACAAGAGTGTACCCCTCATACAGTAGATAATCAAAAGTAACACATGAGTGTAACCCTCATAGAGTGGATTACTAATAGTAACAGGTGAGTGTATCCCTCATACAGTAGATTACCAATAGTAACACAAGAGTGTACCCCTCGTACAGTGGATAATCAAAAGTAACACATGAGTGTATCCCTCATAGAGTTGATAACCAATAATAACAGGTGAGTGTATCCCTCATACAGTAGATTACCAATAGTAATACAAGAGTGTACCCCTCGTACAGTGGATTACCAATAGTAACAGGTGGGTGTACCCCTCTTACAGTGGTTACCAATAGCAACAGGTGAGTGTACCCCTCATACAGTGGATTACCCTTAGTAACAGGTGAGTGTACCCCTCATACAGTGGTTTAGCATTAGTAACAGTCGAGTGTATCCCCTCATACAGTGGATTACCAATAGTAACAGGTGATTGTACCCATTATCCAGTGGATTACCAATAGTAAGTGGTCAGTGTATCCCCCATATAGTGGATAACTAATAGTAATTGGCGAGTTCTACCCATCATGCAGTGGATGACACATAGTAACAGGTAAGAGTATACCCCTGTTCAGTGGATATCCAATAGTAACAGGTAAGGGTAACCCTCATACAGTGGATTACCAATAGTAACAGGTGAGTGTACCATCTCGTAGAGTGGATAACCAATAGTAACAGGTGAGTGTTCCCCTTCATACAGTGGATAACCAATAGTACCTGATGAGTGTACCCCTCATACAGTGGTTTACCAATAGTAACAGATGAGTGTTCCCCCTCGTACAGTGGATTACCAATAGTAACTGGTGAGTGAACCCCTCATACAGTGCATAACCAATAGTAACAGGTCATACAGTGGATTATCAATAGAAACATGTGAGTGTACCTCCCCATACAGTGGATTACGAATAGTAACAGGTGAGTGTTCCCCTTCATACAGTGGATAACCAATAGTACCTGATGAGTGTACCCCTCATACAGTGGATTACCAATAGTAACAGATGAGTGTTCCCCCTCGTACAGTGGATTACCAATAGTAACTGGTGAGTGAACCCCCATACAGTGCATAACCAATAGTAACAGGTCATACAGTGGATTATCAATAGTAACATGTGAGTGTACCTCCCCATACAGTGGATTACGAATAGTAACAGGTGAGTGTTCCCCCTCATACAGTGGATTACCAATAGTAACTTGTGAGTGTACCCCTCATACAGTGGATAACCAACAGCAACTGGTGAGTGTACCCCTCATACAGTGGATAACCAATAGTAACAGGTGAGTGTTCCCCCTCATACAGTGGATTACCAATAGTAACTGGTGAGTGTACCCCTCATACAGTGGATAACCAACAGCAACTGGTGAGTGTACCCCTCATACAGTGGATAACCAATAGTAACAGGTGAGTGTTCCCCCTCATACAGTGGATTACCAATAGTAACTGGTGAGTGTTCCCCCTCATACAGTAGATTACCAATAGTACCGGTGAGTGTACCCCTCGTACAGTGGATAACCAATAGTAATAGGTGAGTGTTCCCCCTCATACAGTAGATAAGCAATTGTAACTGGTGAGTGTACCCCTCATACAGTGGATTACCAATAGTAACTGGTGAGTGTACCCCTCATACAGTAGATTACCAATAGAAGCTGGTGAGTGCACCCATCATACAGTAGATTGCCAATAGTAACTTGTGTGTGTACCCCTCATACAGTGGTTTACCAATAGTAACTGGTGAGTGTTCCCCCTCATACAGTGGATTTAACATCGTAGCAGGTGAGTGTATCCCCCTCCCGTTCAGTGGATAACCAATAGTAACAGTAGAGGGTACCCCTCATACAGTGGATAACCAATAGTAACTGGTGAGTGTTACCCCTCATACAGTGGATTATCAATAGTAACAGGTGAGTGTTCCCCCCTCATACAGTGGATTACCAATAATAACAGGTGAGTGTTCCCCCTCAAACAGTGGATTACCAATAGCAACTGGTGAGTGTACCCCTCATACAGTGGATAGCCAATAATAACAGGTGACTGTACCCCTCATACAGTGGATTACCTATTGTAACAGGTGAGTGTACCCCTCATACAGTGGATTACCAAAAGTAACAGGTGGGTGTACCCCTCATACAGTGGATTACCAATAGCAACAGGTGAGTGTTCCCCTCAATCAGTGGATTACCCTTAGTAACAGGTGGGTGTACCTCTCATACAGTGGTTTAGCAATAGTAACAGGCGAGTGTATCCCCTCATACAGTGGAATACCAATAGTAACGGGTGATTGTAGCCTTTATCCAGTGTATTACCAATAGTAAGTGGTCAGTGTATCCCCCGTACAGTGGATTACCAATAGTAACTGGTGAGTGTACCCCTCATACAGTGGATTACCAATAGTAACTGGTGAGTGTTCCCCCTCATACAGTGGATTACCAATAGTAACTGGTGAGTGTTCCCCCTCATACAGTGGATTACCAATAGTAACTGGTGAGTGTTCCCCCTCATACAGTGGATTACCAATAGTAACATGTGAGTGTACCTCCCCATACAGTGGATTACGAATAGTAACAGGTGAGTGTTCCCCCTCATACAGTGGATTACCAATAGTATCTTGTGAGTGTACCCCTCATACAGTGGATAACCAATAGCAACTGGTGAGTGTATCCCTCATACAGTGGATAACCAATAGTAACAGGTGAGTGTTCCCCCCTCATACAGTGGATTACCAATAGTAACTGGTGAGTGTTCCCCCTCATACAGTAGATTACCAATAGTAACAGGTGAGTGTACCCCTCGTACAGTGGATAACCAATAGTAATAGGTGAGTGTTCCCCCTCATACAGTGGAATGCCAATAGCAACTGGTGACTGTACCCCTCATACAGTGGATAACCTATAGTAACAAGTAAGTAAACCGCTCATGCAGTGGATTACCTATAGTAACAGGTGAGTGTTCCCCTCGTACAGTAGATTACCAATGGTAACTGGTGAGTGTACCCCTCATACAAAGGATTACCAATAGTAACTGGTGAGTGTACCCCTCATACAGTGGATAACTAATAGTAACTGGTGAGTGTACCCCTCATACAATGGATAACCATTAGTAACAGGTGAGTGTACCCCTCATACAGTGGATAACCAATAGAAACAGGTGAGTGTACCCCTCATACAATGGATTACCAATAGTAACTGGTGAGTGTTCCCCCTCATACAGTGGATTACCAATAGTAACTGGTGAGTGTTCCCCCTCATACAGTGGATAACCAATAGTAACAGGTGAGTGTACCCCTCATAAAGTGGATTACCAATAGCAACTGCTGAGTGTTCCCCCCTCATACAGTGGATCACCAATAGTAACTGGTGAGTGTTCCCCCTCATACAGTTGATTACCAATAGTAACAGGTGAATGTACCCCTCATACAGTGGATTACCAATAGTAACTGCTGAGTGTTCCCCCTCATACAGTGGATCACCAATAGTAACTGGTGAGTGTTCCCCCTCATACAGTGGATTACCAATAGTAACAGGTGAGTGTACCCCTCATACAGTGGATTTCCAATAGTAACTGGTGAGTGTTCCCCCTCATACAGTGGATTTCCAATAGTAACTGGTGAGTGTTCCCCCTCATTAAGTAGATTACCAGTAGTAATAGGTGAGTTTACCCCTCATACAGTGGATTACCAATAGCAACTGCTGAGTGTTCCCCCTCATATAGTGGATTACCAATAGCAACTGGTGAGTGTTCCCCCTGATACAGTGGATAACCAATAGTAACAGGTGATTGTTCCCCCTCATACAGTGAATTACCAAAAATAATAGGTGAGTGTACCCCTCATACAGTGGATACCCAATAGTAATAGGTGAGTGTTCCCCCTCATACAGTAGATTAGCAATTGTAACTGGTGAGTGTACCCCTCATACAGTGGATAACCAATAGTAACTGGTGAGTGTACCCCTCATACAGTAGATTACCAATAGTAACTGGTGAGTGTATCCCTCGTACAGTGGATTAACAAAAGTAACTGGCGAGTGTTACCACTCGTACAGTGGATTTAACATCGTAACAGGTGAGTGTATCCCCCCTCCCGTTCAGTGGATAACCAATAGTAACAGGTGAGTGTTCCCCCTCAAACAGTGGATTACCAATAGGAACTGGTGAGTGTACCCCTCATACAGCGGATAACCAATAATAACAGGTGAGTGTACGCCTCATACAGTGGATTACCTATTGTAACAGGTGAGTGTACCCCTCATACAGTGGATTACCAATAGCAATTGGTGAGTGTACCCCTCATACAGTGGATTACCAATAGTAACAGGTGAGTGTACCCCTCATACAGTGGATTACCAATAGTAACAGGTGGGTGTACCCCTCATACAGTGGTTACCAATAGCAACAGGTGAGTGTACCCCTCATACAGTGGATTACCCTTAGTAACAGGTGAGTGTACTCCTCATACAGTGGTTTAGCATTAGTAACAGTCGAGTGTATCCCCTCATACAGTGGATTACCAATAGTAACAGGTGATTGTACCCATTATCCAGTGGATTACCAATAGTAAGTGGTCAGTGTATCCCCCATACAGTGGATAACTAATAGTAATTGGCGAGTTCTACCCATCATGCAGTGGATGACACATAGTAACAGGTGAGAGTATACCCCTGTTCAGTGGATATCCAATAGTAACAGGTAAGGGTAACCCTAATACAGTGGATTAGCAATAGTAACAGGTGAGTGTTCCCCTTCATACAGTGGATAACCAATAGTACCTGATGAGTGTATCCCCATACTGTGGATTAGCAATAGTAACAGATGAGTGTTCCCCCTCGTACAGTGGATTACCAATAGTAACTGGTGAGTGAACCCCCATACAGTGCATAACCAATAGTAACAGGTCATACAGTGGATTATCAATAGTAACATGTGAGTGTACCTCCCCATACAGTGGATAACGAATAGTAACAGGTGAGTGTTCCCCCTCATACAGTGGATTACCAATAGTAACATGTGAGTGTACCCCTTATACAGTGAATAACCAATAGCAACTGGTGAGTGTACCCCTCATACAGTGGATAACCAATAGTAACAGGTGAGTGTTCCCCCTCATACAGTGGATTACCAATAGTAACTGGTTAGTGTTCCCCCTCATACAGTAGATTACCAATAGTAACAGGTGAGTGTACTCCTCGTACAGTGGATTACCAATAGTAACTGGTGAGTGTTCCCCCTCATACAGTAGATTACCAATAGTAACAGGTGAGTGTACTCCTCGTACAGTGGATAACCAATAGTAATAGGTGAGTGTTCCCCCTCATACAGTAGATAAGCAATTGTAACTGGTGAGTGTACCCCTCATACAGTAGATTACCAATAGTAACTGGTGAGTGTACCCATCATACAGTAGATTACCAATAGTAACAGGTGTGTACCCCTCATACAGTGATTTACCAATAGCAACTGGTGAGTGTTCCCCCTCATACAGTAGATAACCAATAGTAACAGGTGAGTGTACTCCTCGTACAGTGGATAACCAATAGTAATAGGTGAGTGTTCCCCCTCATACAGTAGATAAGCAATTGTAACTGGTGAGTGTACCCCTCATACAGTGGATTACCAATAGTAACTGGTGAGTGTACCCCTCATACAGTAGATTACCAATAGTAACTGGTGAGTGTACCCATCATACAGTAGATTACCAATAGTAACAGGTGTGTACCCCTCATACAGTGATTTACCAATAGCAACTGGTGAGTTTTCCCCCTCATACAGTAGATAACCAATAGTAACTGGTGAGTGTACCCCTCATACAGTAGATTACCAATAGTAACTGGTGAGTGTACCCATCATACAGTAGATTACCAATAGTAACAGGTGTGTACCCCTCATACAGTGATTTACCAATAGCAACTGGTGAGTGTTCCCCCTCATACAATGGATTACCAATAGTAACTGGTGAGTGTATCCCTCGTACAGTGGATTACCAATAGTAATAGGTGAGTGTACCCCTTGGCAGTGGATAACCAATAGTAATTGGTTAATGTTCCCCCTCATACAGTAGATTAGCAATTGTAACAGGTGAGTGTACTCCTCGTACAGTGGATTACCAATAGTAACTGGTGAGTGTACCCCTCATACAGTAGATTACCAATAGTAACAGGTGAGTGTACCCATCATATAGTAGATTACCAATAGTAACTGGTGTGTGTACCCCTCATACAGTGGTTTACCAATAGCAACTGGTGAGTGTTCCCCCTCATACAGTGGATTACCAATAGTAACAGGTGAGTGTACCCCTCATACAGTGGATAACTAATAGTAACTGGTGAGTGTACTCCTCATACGGTGGATAACCAATAGTAACAGGTGAGTGTACCCCTCATACAGTGGATAACCAATAGTAACAGGTGAGTGTACCCCTCATACAATGGATTACCAATAGTAACTGGTGAGTGTTCCCCCTCATACAGTGGATTACCAATAGTAACTGGTGATTGTTCCCCCTCATACAGTGGATAACCAATAGTAACAGGTGAGTGTACCCCTCATACAGTGGATTACCAATAGCAACTGCTGAGTGTTCCCCCTCATACAGTGGATTACCAATAGTAACATGTGAGTATTCCCCTCATACAGTGGATTACCAATAGTAACAGGTGAGTGTACCCCTCATACAGTGGATAACCAATAGTAACAGGTAAGGGTAACCCTCATACAGTGGATTACCAATAGTAACAGGTGAGTGTTCATTCTCGTAGAGTGGATAACCAATAGTAACAGGTGAGTGTTCCCCTTCATACAGTGGATAACCAATAGTAACTGATGAGTGTATCCCCATACAGTACATAACCAATAGTAACAGGTCATACAGTGAATTATCAATAGTAACATGTGAGTGTACCTCCCCATACAGTGGATTACCAATAGTAACAGGTGAGTGTTCCCCCTCATACAGTGGATCACCAATAGTAACTGGTGAGTGTTCCCCATCATACAGTGGACTACCAATAGTAACAGGTGAGTGTACCCCTCATACAGTGGATTACCAATAGTAACTGCTGAGTGTTCCCCCTCATACAGTGGATCACCAATAGTAACTGGTGAGTGTTCCCCCGCATACAGTGGATTACCAATAGTAACAGGTGAGTGTACCCCTCATACAGTGGATTACCAATAGTAACTGGTGGGTGTTCCCCCTCATACAGTGGATTACCAATAGTAACTGGTGTGTGTTCCCCCTCATACAGTTGATTACCAATAGTAATAGGTGAGTGTACCCCTCATACAGTGGATTACCAATAGCAACTGCTGAGTGTTCCCCCTCATCTAGTGGATTACCAATAGCAACTGGTGAGTGTTCCCCCTGATACAGTTGATAACCAATAGTAACAGATGAGTGTTCCCCCTCATACAGTGGATTACCAATAGTAACAGGTGAGTGTACCCCTCATACAGTGGATACCCAATAGTAATAGGTGAGTGTTCCCCCTCATACAGTAGATTAGCAATTGTAACTGGTGAGTGTACCCCTCATACAGTTGATTACCAATAGTAACTGGTGAGTGTACCCCTCATACAGTAGATTACCAATAGTAACTGGTGAGTGTACCCATCATACAGTAGATTACCAATAGTAACAGGTGTGTACCCCTCATACAGTGATTTACCAATAGCAAATGGTGAGTGTTCCCCCTCATACAATGGATTACCAATAGTAACTGGTGAGTGTATCCCTCGTACAGTGGCTTACCAATAGTAACAGGTGACTGTACCCCTCGTGCAGTGGATAACCAATAGTAATAGGTGAATGTTCCCCCTCATACAGTAGATTAGCAATTGTAACTGGTGAGTGTACCCCTCATACAGTGGATAACCAATAGTAACAGGTGAGTGTTCCCCCTCAAACAGTGGATTACCAATAGAAACGGGTGAGTGTACCCCTCATACAGCGGATAACCAATAATTACAGGTGAGTGTACGCCTCATACAGTGGATTACCTATTGTAACAGGTGAGTGTTACCCTCATACAGTGGATTACCAATAACAATTGGTGAGTGTACCCCTTATACAGTGGATTACCAATAGTAACAGGTGAGTGTACCCCTCATACAGTGGATTACCAATAGTAACAGGTGGGTGTACCCCTCATACAGTGTATTACCAATAGCAACAGGTGCGTGTACCCCTCATACAGTGGATTACCCTTAGTAACAGGTGAGTGTACCCCTCATACAGTGGTTTAGCAATAGTAACAGGCGAGTGTATCCCCTCATACAGTGGATTACCAATAGTAACAGGTGATTGTACCCATTATCCAGTTGATTACTAATAGTAAGTGGTCAGTGTATCCCCCATACAGTGGATAACTAATAGTGATTGGCAAGTTCTACCCATCATGCAGTGGATGACACATAGTAACAGGTGAGAGTATACCCCTGTTCAGTGGATAACCAATAGTAACAGGTAAAGGTAACCCTCATACAGTGGATTACCAATAGTAACAGGTGAGTGTTCATTCTCGTAGAGTGGATAACCAATAGTAACAGGTGAGTGTTCCCCTTCATACAGTGGATAACCAATAGTAACTGATGAGTGTATCCCCATACAGTACATAACCAATAGTAACAGGTCATACAGTGAATTATCAATAGTAACATGTGAGTGTACCTCCCCATACAGTGGATAACCAATAGTAACAGGTGAGTGTTCCCCCTCATACAGTGGATCACCAATAGTAACTGGTGAGTGTTCCCCATCATACAGTGGATTACCAATAGTAACAGGTGAGTGTACCCCTCATACAGTGGATTACCAATAGTAACTGCTGAGTGTTCCCCCTCATACAGTGGATCACCAATAGTAACTGGTGAGTGTTCCCCCTCATACAGTGGATTACCAATAGTAACAGGTGAGTGTACCCCTCATACAGTGGATTACCAATAGTAACTGGTGAGTGTTCCCCCTCATACAGTGGATTACCAATAGTAACTGGTGTGTGTTCCCCCTCATACAGTTGATTACCAATAGTAATAGGTGAGTGTAACCCTCATACAGTGGATTACCAATAGCAACTGCTGAGTGTTCCCCCTCATCTAGTGGATTACCAATAGCAACTGGTGAGTGTTCCCCCTGATACAGTTGATAACCAATAGTAACAGGTGAGTGTTCCCCCTCATACAGTGGATTACCAATAGTAACAGGTGAGTGTACCCCTCATACAGTGGATACCCAATAGTAATAGGTGAGTGTTCCCCCTCATACAGTAGATTAGCAATTTTAACTGGTGAGTGTACCCTTCATACAGTTGATTACCAATAGTAACTGGTGAGTGTACCCCTCATACAGTAGATTACCAATAGTAACTGGTGAGTGTACCTATCATACAGTAGATTACCAATAGTAACAGGTGTGTACCCCTCATACAGTGATTTACCAATAGCAACTGGTGAGTGTTCCCCCTCATACAATGGATTACCAATAGTAACTGGTGAGTGTATCCCTCGTACAGTAGATTACCAATAGTAACTGGTGAGTGTACCTATCATACAGTAGATTACCAATAGTAACAGGTGTGTACCCCTCATACAGTGATTTACCAATAGCAACTGGTGAGTGTTCCCCCTCATACAATGGATTACCAATAGTAACTGGTGAGTGTACCCCTCATACAGTAGATTACCAATAGTAACTGGTGAGTGTACCTATCATACAGTAGATTACCAATAGTAACAGGTGTGTACCCCTCATACAGTGATTTACCAATAGCAACTGGTGAGTGTTCCCCCTCATACAATGGATTACCAATAGTAACTGGTGAGTGTATCCCTCGTACAGTGGCTTACCAATTGTAACAGGTGAGTGTACACCTCGTGCAGTGGATAACCAATAGTAATAGGTGAATGTTCCCCCTCATACAGTAGATTAGCAATTGTAACTGGTGAGTGTACCCCTCATACAGTGGATTACCAATAGTAACTGGTGAGGGTACCCCTCATACAGTAGATTACCAATAGTAACAGGTGAGTGTACCCATCATACAGTAGATTACCAATAGTAACTGGTGTGTGTACCCCTCATACAGTGGTTTACCAATAGCAACTGGTGAGTGTTCCCCCTCATACAGTGGATTACCAATAGTAACAGGTGAGTGTACCCCCTCACACAGTGGATTACCAATAGTAACTGGTGAGTGTAACCCTCATACAGTGGATAATTAATAGTAACTGGTGAGTGTACTCCTCATACAGTGGATAACCAATAGTAACAGGTGAGTGTACCCCTCATACAGTGGATTACCAATAGTAACTGGTGAGTGTTCCCCCTCATACAGTGGATTACCAATAGTAACTGGTGAGTGTTCCCCCTCATACAGTGGATTACCAATAGTAACTGGTGAGTGTTCCCCCTGATACAGTAGATTACCAATAGTAATAGGTGAGTGTACCCCTCATACAGTGGATTACCAATAGCAACTGGTGAGTGTTCCCCCTGATACAGTTGATAACCAATAGTAACAGGTGAGTGTTCCCCCTCATACAGTGGATTACCAATAGTAACAGGTTAGTGTACCCCTCATACAGTTGATACCCAATAGTAATAGGTGAGTGTTCCCCCTCATACAGTTGATTACCAATAGTAACTGGTGAGTGTACCCCTCATACAGTTGATTACCAATAGTAACTGGTGAGTGTACCCCTCATACAGTAGATTACCAATAGTAACTGGTGAGTGTACCCATCATACAGTAGATTACCAATAGTAACAGGTGTGTACCCCTCATACAGTGATTTACCAATAGCAACTGGTGAGTGTTCCCCCTCATACAATGGATTACCAATAGTAACTGGTGAGTGTATCCCTCGTACATTGGCTTACCAATAGTAACAGGTGAGTGTACTCCTCGTGCAGTGGATAACCAATAGTAATAGGTGAATGTTCCCCCTCATACAGTAGATTAGCAATTGTAACTGGTGAGTGTACCCCTCATACAGTGGATTACCAATAGTAACTGGTGAGGGTACCCCTCATACAGTAGATTACCAATAGTAACAGGTGAGTGTACCCCTCATACAGTGGATTACCAATAGCAACTGGTGTGTGTACCCCTCATACAGTGGTTTACCAATAGCAACTGGTGAGTGTTCCCCCTCATACAGTGGATTACCAATAGTAACTGGTGAGTGTTCCCCTTCATACAGTGGATTACTAATAGTAACAGGTGAGTGTACCCCTCATACAGTGGATAACCAATAGTAATAGGTGAGTGTTCCCCCTCATACAGTAGATTAGCAATTGTCACTGGTGAGTGTACCCCTCATACAGTGGATTACCAATAGTAACTGGTGAGTGTACCCCTCATACAGTAGATTACCAATAGTAACTGTTGAGTGTACCCATCATACAGTAGATAACCAATAGTAACAGGTGTGTGTACCCCTCATACAGTGATTTACCAATAGCAACTGGTGAGTGTTCCCCCTCATACAATGGATTACCAATAGTAACTGGTGAGTGTTTCCCTCGTACAGTGGATTAACAATAGTAACTGGCGAGTGTTACCCCTCGTACAGTGGATTTAACATCGTAACAGGTGAGTGTATCCCCACTCCCTTTCGGTGGATAACCAATAGTAACAGTAGAGGGTACCCCTCATACAGTGGATTACCAATAGCAACTGGTGAATGTTACCCCTCATACAGTGGATTACCAATAGTAACAGGTGAGTGTTCCCCCTTATTCAGTGGATAACCAATAGTAACAGGTGAGTGTTCCCCCTCAAACAGTGGATTACCAATAGAAACTGGTGAGTGTACCCCTCATACAGCGGATAACCAATAATTACAGGTGAGTGTACGCCTCATACAGTGGATTACCTATTGTAACAGGTGAGTGTAACCCTCATACAGTGGATTACCAATAGCAATTGGTGAGTGTACCCCTTATACATTGGATTACCAATAGTAACAGGTGAGTGTACCCCTCATACAGTGGATTACCAATAGTAACAGGTGGGTGTACCCCTCATACAGTGTATTACCAATAGCAAGAGGTGCGTGTACCCCTCATACAGTGGATTACCCTTAGTAACAGGTGAGTGTACCCCTCATACAGTGGTTTAGCAATAGTAACAGGCGAGTGTATCCCCTCAAACATTGGATTACCAATAGTAACAGGTAGGGATGCAAACGAATGGCAAAAGTGATATTCGAATATTCGGTAATTCTTTCGATCGAATATTCGAATATTCGAACACCAAAATGAACCTTTAAGAATTGTAGTAAACTATTATTATTCACTAAAGTAATAGTGGGGGCCCTGTTACCCTTCCTGGTCGTATTCGGTACACGCGACGGACCCTTATTGTTCCACAAATTAGCCTTTGAATTTCCCATTTACAAATATATATCCCAAGAAAAAGCAATATATCTTTAACAAAAAAACAAACCTCTGCGTTCATTTTTGTAAAAAATGCAAAATAAGATCAGGGAATTGCGTTTGTCCCGGTTAAATGACGATATGCGCCAACGTGGGACTTGCAGCCTCGTTCTGGGATTGATGTTTACGAAATATATTTATAGAAAACGACACCATGTCTAAACGTCGCTTTTGTCTTAGGTATTGTACAACAATACAGGACATATATCCTTAAACGTTAAACCATACACTTTCAGTTAATTTTTGTACGCAAGAGCGTTATATTGAAAACATGGAAACAGTAACTAGCACATGTCCCTCGTATCATCAAGGCGATTTGAGCAATATCGCCAAGCTTGATTAGCAGTGAAGACAAAACATTGGTATAAAGGCCGATCTCTTAAACCCTTAATTGGCATGGTCATTTAAATGTACCCAAAATAATTGGAATGTGTTTTATGTCACTTGTCTAACAGCCAGTAAATGCAAAATTACGGGGACTGTTTATAGTTCCCGGCGATATATCCGATATGACGCGTGTATAGTGTCATCAAGTTCACACCTATGGCATTAGGGGTCGTTGTAAAAACAAGACAGACGAAGATGACAGTTGTAGGCAAAAAGTGTATTAATTTATTATTTCAACAAAAACATCGAATATTCGAATACCTATTTTGACATTCGAATACCAAACGTTCGATCGAATATTCGAATATTCGAATATTCGTTTGCATCCCTAGTAACAGGTGATTGTACCCATTATCCAGTGGATTACCAATAGTAAGTGGTCAGTGTATCCCCCATACAGTGGATAACTAATAGTGATTGGCGAGTTCTACCCATCATGCAGTGGATGACACATAGTAACAGGTGAGAGTATACCCCTGTTCAGTGGATAGCCAATAGTAACAGGTAAGGGTAACCCTCATACAGTGGATTACCAATAGTAACAGGTGAGTGTACCGTCTCGTAGAGTGGATAACCAATAGTAACAGGTGAGTGTTCCCCTTCATACAGTGGATAACCAATAGTAACTGATGAGTGTATCCCCATACAGTACATAACCAATAGTAACAGGTCATACAGTGAATTATCAATAGTAACATGTGAGTGTACCTCCCCATACAGTGGATTACGAATAGTAACAGGTGAGTGTTCCCATTCATACAGTGGATCACCAATAGTAACTTGTGAGTGTACCCCTCATACAGTGGATAACCAATAGCAACTGGTGAGTGTACCACTCATACAGTTGATAACCAATAGTAACAGGAGAATGTTCCCCCTCATACAGTATATTACCAATAGTAACAGGTGAGTGTACCCCCTCATACAGTGGATTACCAATAGTAACTGGTGAGTGTTCCCCCTCATACAGTGGATAACCAATAGTAACTGTTGAGTGTTCCCCCTCATACAGTTGATTACCAATAGTAACTGGTGAGTGTTCCCCCTTATACAGTGGATTACCAATAGCAACTGATGAGTGTTACCCCTCAAACAGTAGATTACCAATAGTAATAGATGAGTGTTCCCCCTCATACAATGGATTGCCAATAGCAACTGGTGACTGTACCCCTCATACAGTTGATAACCTATAGTAACAGGTAAGTAAACCCCACATACAGTGGATTACCTATAGTAACAGGTGAGTGTTCCCCTCGTACAGTAGATTACCAATAGTAACAGGTGAGTGTACCCCTCATACAGTGGATGACCAATAGTAACAGGTGAGTGTACCTCTCATACAGTGGATTACCAATAGTAACTGGTGAGTGTTCCCCCTCATACAGTGGATTACCAATAGTAACTGGTGAGTGTTCCCCCTCATACAGTGATTTACCAATAGCAACTGGTGAGTGTTCCCCCTCATACAATGGATTACCAATAGTAACTGGTGAGTGTTTCCCTCGTACAGTGGATTAACAATAGTAACTGGCGAGTGTTACCCCTCGTACAGTGGATTTAACATCGTAACAGGTGAGTGTATCCCCACTCCCTTTCGGTGGATAACCAATAGTAACAGTAGAGGGTACCCCTCATACAGTGGATTACCAATAGCAACTGGTGAATGTTACCCCTCATACAGTGGATTACCAATAGTAACAGGTGAGTGTTCCCCCTTATTCAGTGGATAACCAATAGTAACAGGTGAGTGTTCCCCCTCAAACAGTGGATTACCAATAGAAACTGGTGAGTGTACCCCTCATACAGCGGATAACCAATAATTACAGGTGAGTGTACGCCTCATACAGTTGATTACCAATAGTAACTGGTGAGTGTTCCCCCTTATACAGTGGATTACCAATAGCAACTGATGAGTGTTACCCCTCAAACAGTAGATTACCAATAGTAATAGATGAGTGTTCCCCCTCATACAATGGATTGCCAATAGCAACTGGTGACTGTACCCCTCATACAGTTGATAACCTATAGTAACAGGTAAGTAAACCCCACATACAGTGGATTACCTATAGTAACAGGTGAGTGTTCCCCTCGTACAGTAGATTACCAATAGTAACAGGTGAGTGTACCCCTCATACAGTGGATGACCAATAGTAACAGGTGAGTGTACCTCTCATACAGTGGATTACCAATAGTAACTGGTGAGTGTTCCCCCTCATACAGTGGATTACCAATAGTAACTGGTGAGTGTTCCCCCTCATACAGTGATTTACCAATAGCAACTGGTGAGTGTTCCCCCTCATACAATGGATTACCAATAGTAACTGGTGAGTGTTTCCCTCGTACAGTGGATTAACAATAGTAACTGGCGAGTGTTACCCCTCGTACAGTGGATTTAACATCGTAACAGGTGAGTGTATCCCCACTCCCTTTCGGTGGATAACCAATAGTAACAGTAGAGGGTACCCCTCATACAGTGGATTACCAATAGCAACTGGTGAATGTTACCCCTCATACAGTGGATTACCAATAGTAACAGGTGAGTGTTCCCCCTTATTCAGTGGATAACCAATAGTAACAGGTGAGTGTTCCCCCTCAAACAGTGGATTACCAATAGAAACTGGTGAGTGTACCCCTCATACAGCGGATAACCAATAATTACAGGTGAGTGTACGCCTCATACAGTGGATTACCTATTGTAACAGGTGAGTGTAACCCTCATACAGTGGATTACCAATAGCAATTGGTGAGTGTACCCCTTATACATTGGATTACCAATAGTAACAGGTGAGTGTACCCCTCATACAGTGGATTACCAATAGTAACAGGTGGGTGTACCCCTCATACAGTGTATTACCAATAGCAAGAGGTGCGTGTACCCCTCATACAGTGGATTACCCTTAGTAACAGGTGAGTGTACCCCTCATACAGTGGTTTAGCAATAGTAACAGGCGAGTGTATCCCCTCAAACATTGGATTACCAATAGTAACAGGTAGGGATGCAAACGAATGGCAAAAGTGATATTCGAATATTCGGTAATTCTTTCGATCGAATATTCGAATATTCGAACACCAAAATGAACCTTTAAGAATTGTAGTAAACTATTATTATTCACTAAAGTAATAGTGGGGGCCCTGTTACCCTTCCTGGTCGTATTCGGTACACGCGACGGACCCTTATTGTTCCACAAATTAGCCTTTGAATTTCCCATTTACAAATATATATCCCAAGAAAAAGCAATATATCTTTAACAAAAAAACAAACCTCTGCGTTCATTTTTGTAAAAAAAAGCAAAATAAGATCAGGGAATTGCGTTTGTCCCGGTTAAATGACGATATGCGCCAACGTGGGACTTGCAGCCTCGTTCTGGGATTGATGTTTACGAAATATATTTATAGAAAACGACACCATGTCTAAACGTCGCTTTTGTCTTAGGTATTGTACAACAATACAGGACATATATCCTTAAACGTTAAACCATACACTTTCAGTTAATTTTTGTACGCAAGAGCGTTATATTGAAAACATGGAAACAGTAACTAGCACATGTCCCTCGTATCATCAAGGCGATTTGAGCAATATCGCCAAGCTTGATTAGCAGTGAAGACAAAACATTGGTATAAAGGCCGATCTCTTAAACCCTTAATTGGCATGGTCATTTAAATGTACCCAAAATAATTGGAATGTGTTTTATGTCACTTGTCTAACAGCCAGTAAATGCAAAATTACGGGGACTGTTTATAGTTCCCGGCGATATATCCGATATGACGCGTGTATAGTGTCATCAAGTTCACACCTATGGCATTAGGGGTCGTTGTAAAAACAAGACAGACGAAGATGACAGTTGTAGGCAAAAAGTGTATTAATTTATTATTTCAACAAAAACATCGAATATTCGAATACCTATTTTGACATTCGAATACCAAACGTTCGATCGAATATTCGAATATTCGAATATTCGTTTGCATCCCTAGTAACAGGTGATTGTACCCATTATCCAGTGGATTACCAATAGTAAGTGGTCAGTGTATCCCCCATACAGTGGATAACTAATAGTGATTGGCGAGTTCTACCCATCATGCAGTGGATGACACATAGTAACAGGTGAGAGTATACCCCTGTTCAGTGGATAGCCAATAGTAACAGGTAAGGGTAACCCTCATACAGTGGATTACCAATAGTAACAGGTGAGTGTACCGTCTCGTAGAGTGGATAACCAATAGTAACAGGTGAGTGTTCCCCTTCATACAGTGGATAACCAATAGTAACTGATGAGTGTATCCCCATACAGTACATAACCAATAGTAACAGGTCATACAGTGAATTATCAATAGTAACATGTGAGTGTACCTCCCCATACAGTGGATTACGAATAGTAACAGGTGAGTGTTCCCATTCATACAGTGGATCACCAATAGTAACTTGTGAGTGTACCCCTCATACAGTGGATAACCAATAGCAACTGGTGAGTGTACCACTCATACAGTTGATAACCAATAGTAACAGGAGAGTGTTCCCCCTCATACAGTGGATTACCAATAGTAATTGGTGAGTGTTCCCCATCATACAGTATATTACCAATAGTAACAGGTGAGTGTACCCCCTCATACAGTGGATTACCAATAGTACCTGGTGAGTGTTCCCCCTCATACAGTGGATAACCAATAGTAACTGTTGAGTGTTCCCCCTCATACAGTTGATTACCAATAGTAACTGGTGAGTGTTCCCCCTTATACAGTGGATTACCAATAGCAACTGATGAGTGTTACCCCTCAAACAGTAGATTACCAATAGTAATAGATGAGTGTTCCCCCTCATACAATGGATTGCCAATAGCAACTGGTGACTGTACCCCTCATACAGTTGATAACCTATAGTAACAGGTAAGTAAACCCCACATACAGTGGATTACCTATAGTAACAGGTGAGTGTTCCCCTCGTACAGTAGATTACCAATAGTAACAGGTGAGTGTACCCCTCATACAGTGGATGACCAATAGTAACAGGTGAGTGTACCTCTCATACAGTGGATTACCAATAGTAACTGGTGAGTGTTCCCCTCGTACAGTAGATTACCAATAGTAACAGGTGAGTGTACCCCTCATACAGTGGATGACCAATAGTAACAGGTGAGTGTACCTCTCATACAGTGGATTACCAATAGTAACTGGTGAGTGTTCCCCCTCATACAGTGGATTACCAATAGTAACTGGTGAGTGTTCCCCCTCATACAGTGGATAACCAATAGTAACTGGTGAGTGTTCCCCCTCATACAGTGGATTACCAATAGTAACTGGTGAGGGTACCCCTCATACAGTAGATTACCAATAGTAACAGGTGAGTGTACCCCTCATACAGTGGATTACCAATAGCAACTGGTGTGTGTACCCCTCATACAGTGGTTTACCAATAGCAACTGGTGAGTGTACCCCTCATACAGTGGATTACCAATAGTAACTGGTGAGTGTTCCCCTTCATACAGTGGATTACTAATAGTAACAGGTGAGTGTACCCCTCATACAGTGGATAACCAATAGTAATAGGTGAGTGTTCCCCCTCATACAGTAGATTAGCAATTGTCACTGGTGAGTGTACCCCTCATACAGTGGATTACCAATAGTAACTGGTGAGTGTACCCCTCATACAGTAGATTACCAATAGTAACTGTTGAGTGTACCCATCATACAGTAGATTACCAATAGTAACAGGTGTGTGTACCCCTCATACAGTGATTTACCAATAGCAACTGGTGAGTGTTCCCCCTCATACAATGGATTACCAATAGTAACTGGTGAGTGTTTCCCTCGTACAGTGGATTAACAATAGTAACTGGCGAGTGTTACCCCTCGTACAGTGGATTTAACATCGTAACAGGTGAGTGTATTCCCACTCCCTTTCGGTGGATAACTAATAGTAACAGTAGAGGGTACCCCTCATACAGTGGATTACCAATAGCAACTGGTGAATGTTACCCCTCATACAGTGGATTACCAATAGTAACAGGTGAGTGTTCCCCCTTATTCAGTGGATAACCAATAGTGACAGGTGAGTGTTCCCCCTCAAACAGTGGATTACCAATAGCAACTGGTGAGTGTACCCCTCATACAGCGGATAACCAATAATTACAGGTGAGTGTACGCCTCATACAGTGGATTACCTATTGTAACAGGTGAGTGTAACCCTCATACAGTGGATTACCAATAGCAATTGGTGAGTGTACCCCTTATACATTGGATTACCAATAGTAACAGGTGAGTGTACCCCTCATACAGTGGATTACCAATAGTAACAGGTGGGTGTACCCCTCATACAGTGTATTACCAATAGCAAGAGGTGCGTGTACCCCTCATACAGTGGATTACCCTTAGTAACAGGTGAGTGTACCCCTCATACAGTGGTTTAGCAATAGTAACAGGCGAGTGTATCCCCTCAAACATTGGATTACCAATAGTAACAGGTAGGGATGCAAACGAATGGCAAAAGTGATATTCGAATATTCGGTAATTCTTTCGATCGAATATTCGAATATTCGAACACCAAAATGAACCTTTAAGAATTGTAGTAAACTATTATTATTCACTAAAGTAATAGTGGGGGCCCTGTTACCCTTCCTGGTCGTATTCGGTACACGCGACGGACCCTATTTGTTCCACAAATTAGCCTTTGAATTTCCCATTTACAAATATATATCCCAAGAAAAAGCAATATATCTTTAACAAAAAAACAAACCTCTGCGTTCATTTTTGTAAAAAATGCAAAATAAGATCAGGGAATTGCGTTTGTCCCGGTTAAATGACGATATGCGCCAACGTGGGACTTGCAGCCTCGTTCTGGGATTGATGTTTACGAAATATATTTATAGAAAACGACACCATGTCTAAACGTCGCTTTTGTCTTAGGTATTGTACAACAATACAGGACATATATCCTTAAACGTTAAACCATACACTTTCAGTTAATTTTTGTACGCAAGAGCGTTATATTGAAAACATGGAAACAGTAACTAGCACATGTCCCTCGTATCATCAAGGCGATTTGAGCAATATCGCCAAGCTTGATTAGCAGTGAAGACAAAACATTGGTATAAAGGCCGATCTCTTAAACCCTTAATTGGCATGGTCATTTAAATGTACCCAAAATAATTGGAATGTGTTTTATGTCACTTGTCTAACAGCCAGTAAATGCAAAATTACGGGGACTGTTTATAGTTCCCGGCGATATATCCGATATGACGCGTGTATAGTGTCATCAAGTTCACACCTATGGCATTAGGGGTCGTTGTAAAAACAAGACAGACGAAGATGACAGTTGTAGGCAAAAAGTGTATTAATTTATTATTTCAACAAAAACATCGAATATTCGAATACCTATTTTGACATTCGAATACCAAACGTTCGATCGAATATTCGAATATTCGAATATTCGTTTGCATCCCTAGTAACAGGTGATTGTACCCATTATCCAGTGGATTACCAATAGTAAGTGGTCAGTGTATCCCCCATACAGTGGATAACTAATAGTGATTGGCGAGTTCTACCCATCATGCAGTGGATGACACATAGTAACAGGTGAGAGTATACCCCTGTTCAGTGGATAGCCAATAGTAACAGGTAAGGGTAACCCTCATACAGTGGATTACCAATAGTAACAGGTGAGTGTACCGTCTCGTAGAGTGAATAACCAATAGTAACAGGTGAGTGTTCCCCTTCATACAGTGGATAACCAATAGTAACTGATGAGTGTATCCCCATACAGTACATAACCAATAGTAACAGGTCATACAGTGAATTATCAATAGTAACATGTGAGTGTACCTCCCCATACAGTGGATTACGAATAGTAACAGGTGAGTGTTCCCATTCATACAGTGGATCACCAATAGTAACTTGTGAGTGTACCCCTCATACAGTGGATAACCAATAGCAACTGGTGAGTGTACCACTCATACAGTTGATAACCAATAGTAACAGGAGAGTGTTCCCCCTCATACAGTGGATTACCAATAGTAATTGGTGAGTGTTCCCCCTCATACAGTATATTACCAATAGTAACAGGTGAGTGTACCCCCTCATACAATTGATTACCAATAGTAACTGGTGAGTGTTCCCCCTTATACAGTGGATTACCAATAGCAACTGATGAGTGTTACCCCTCAAACAGTAGATTACCAATAGTAATAGATGAGTGTTCCCCCTCATACAATGGATTGCCAATAGCAACTGGTGACTGTACCCCTCATACAGTTGATAACCTATAGTAACAGGTAAGTAAACCCCACATACAGTGGATTACCTATAGTAACAGGTGAGTGTTCCCCTCGTACAGTAGATTACCAATAGTAACAGGTGAGTGTACCCCTCATACAGTGGATGACCAATAGTAACAGGTGAGTGTACCTCTCATACAGTGGATTACCAATAGTAACTGGTGAGTGTTCCCCCTCATACAGTGGATTACCAATAGTAACTGGTGAGTGTTCCCCCTCATACAGTGGATAACCAATAGTAACAGGGGAGTGTTCCCCCTCATACAGTGGATTACCAATAGTAAATGGTGAGTGTTCCCCCTCATACAGTGGATTACCAATAGTAACAGGTGAGTGTACCCCTCATACAGTGGATTACCAATAGTAACTGGTGAGTGTTCCCCTCATACAGTAGATTACCAATAGTTACAGGTGAGTGTACTCCTCGTACAGTGGATAACCAATAGTATCAGGTGAGTGTTCCCCCTCATACAGTAGATTACCAATAGTAACTGGCGAGTGTTACCCCTTATACAGTGGTTAAGCAATAGTAACAGGCGAGTGTATCCCCTCATAAAGTGGATTACCAATAGTAACAGGTGATTGTGCCCATTATCCAGTGGATTACCAATAGTAGGTGGTCAGTGTATCCCCCATACAGTGGATAACTAATAGTAATTGGCGAGTTCTACCCATCATGCAGTGGATAACCAATAGTAACTGGTGAGTGTACCCCTCGTACAGTGAATAACCAATAGTAACTGGTGAGTGTTCCCCCTCATACAGTGGATAACCAATAATAACACGTGAGTGTACCCCTCATACAGGGGATTACCAATAGTAACAGGCGAGTGTACCCCTCATACAGTGAATTACCAATAGTAACAGGCGAGTGTACCCCTCGAACAGTAGATAACCAATAGTACCAGGCGAATGTTCTCCTTCATACAGTTGATTACCAATAGTAACAGGCAAGTGTTCTCCATCATACAGTAGATAACCAATAGTAACAGGCGAGTGTACCCCTCATACAGTGGATTACCAATAGTAATAGGCGAGTGTACCCCTCGTACAGTAGATAACCAATAGTACCAGGCGAATGTTCCCCTTCATACAGTAGATTACCAATAGTAACAGGCAAGTGTTCTCCCTCATACAGTAGATAACCAATAGTAACAGGCTAGTGTACCCCTCATACAGTGGATTACCAATAGTAACAGGTGAGTGTTCCCCTCGTTCAGTGGATAACCAATAGCAACTGGTGAGTGTACCCCTCATACAGTGGATAACCAATAGTAACTGGTAAGTGTACCCCCTCATACAGTGAATTAATAATAGCAACTGGTGAGTGTACCTCTCATACAGAGGATAACCAATGATAACAGGTTAGTGTTACCCATCATACAGTAGATTACCCTTAGTAACTGGTGAGTGTTCCCCCTCATACAGCAGATTACCAATTGTAACTGGTAAGTGTACTCCTCATACAGTAGATTATCAATAGTAACTGGTGATTGTACCCCTCATACAGCAGATTACCAATAGTAACTGGTGAGTGTACCCCTCATACAGTAGATTACCAATAGTAACTGGTATGTGCACCCCTATACAGTGGTTTACCAATAGCAACTGGTGAGTGTTCCCCCTCATACATTGGATTACCACTAGTAACTGGTGAGTGTATCCCTCGTACAGTGGATAAACAAAAGTAACTGGCGAGTGTTACCCCTCATACAGTGGATTTAACATCGTAACAGGCGAGTGTATCCCCCTCCCGTTCAGTGGATAATCAATAGTATCAGTAGAGGGTACCTCTCATACTGTGGATTGCCAAGAGCAACTGGGCAGTGTACCCCTTATACAGTTGATAACCAATAGTGTAACCCTCATACAGTAGATTACCAATAGTAACTGGTGAGTGTACCCCTCATACAATGGATAACCAATAGTAAAAGGTGAGTGTACCCCCTCATACAGTTGATTACCAATAGTAACAGGCGAGTGTTCCCCCTCGTACAGTGGATTACCAATAGTAACTGGTGAGTGTTCCCCTCGTACAGGAGATTACCAATAGTAACCGGTGAGTGTACCGCTCATACAGTGGATAACAAATAGTAACTGGTGAGTGCTCCCCCTCATACAGTAGATTACCAATAGTTACAGGTGAGTGTACCCCTCGTACAGTGGATAACTAATAGTAACAGGTGAGTGTTCCCCTTCATACAGTGGATAACCAATAGTAACTGGTGAGTGTATCCCACATATTGTGGATTACCAATAGTAACAGGTGAGTGTACCGCCTCATACAGTGGATTACCAAGATTAACTGGTGAGTGTACCCCTAATACAGTGGATAACCAATAGTAAAAGGTGAGTGTTCCCATCATACAGTAGATTACTCTTAGTAACTGGTGAGTGTTCCCCCTCATACAGTAGATTACCAATATTAATAGGTGAGTGTTCCCCCTCATACATTTGATTACCAATAGCAACTGGTGAGTTTTCCCCCTCATACAGTGGAATACCAATAGTAACACGAGGGTGTACCCTTCGTACAGTAGATTACTAATAGTAACAGGTGAGTGTACCCCCTCAAACAGTGGATTACCAATAGTAACTGGTGAGTGTACCCCCTCATACAGTGGATTACCAATAGTAACTTGTGAGTGTTCCCCCTCATACAGTAGATTACCAATAGTAACTGGTGAGTGTACCCCTCATACAGTGGATAACCAATAGTAACAGGTGAGTGTTCGTCATCATACAGTAGATTACCCTTAGTAACTGGTGAGTGTTCCCCCTCATACAGTAGATTACCAAAAGTAACAGGTGAGTGTACCCCTCCTACAGTGGATAACCAATAGTAACTGGTGAGTGTACCCCTCATACAGTAGATTACCAATAGCAACTGGGGAGTGTTCCCCTTCATACAGTGGATTACCATTAGTAACTGGTGAGTGTTCCCATCATACAGTAGATTGCTCTTAGTAACTGGTGAGTGTTCCCCCTCATACAGTAGATTACCAATAGTAATAGGTGAGTTTACCCCTCTTACAGTGGTTAACCAATAGTATCTGGTGAGTGTACCCCTCATACAGTGGATTACCAATAGTAACTCGTGAGTTTTCCCCCTCATACAGTGGATAACCAATAGTAACAGGTGAGTGTTCCATCTCATACAGTAGATTACCAATTGTAACAGGTTAGTGTACCCCTCCTACAGTGGATAACCAATAGTAACTGGTGTGTGTACCCTCATACAGTGGTTTACCAATAGCAACTGGTGAGTGTTCCCCTTCATACAGTGGATTACCATTAGTAACTGGTGAGTGTATCCCTCATACAGTGGATAAACAAAAGTAACTGACGACTGTTCCCCCTCATAGAGTGGATTTAACATAGTAACAGGTCAGTGTTCCCCCCTCATACAGTAGATTACTAATTGTTACAGGTGAGTGAACCCCCATACAGTGGATAACCAATAGTATCAGGTGAGTGTTCCCCCTCATACAGTAGATTACCAATAGTAACTGGCGAGTGTTACCCCCTATACAATGGATAACCAATAGTAACTGGTGAGTGTACCCCACATACAGTGGATAACTAATAGTAACTGGTGAGTGTTCCTGCCATACAGTGGATTACCAATAGTAACAGGCGATTGTACCCCTCGTACAAAGGATAACCAATAGTACCAGGCGAGATTTCCCCCTCATACAGTAGATTACCAATAGTAACAGGCGAGTGTACCCATCATAGAGTGGATTACCAATAGTAACTGGTGAGTGTACCCCCTCGTACAGTGGATAACCAATAGTAACTGGTGAGTGTCCCCTCTCATACAGTAGATTAACAATAGTAACTGGTGAGTGTACCCCTCATACAGTTGATAACCAATAGTGTACCCCTTATACAGTAGATTACCAATAGTAACTGGTGAGTGTACCCCTCATACAGTGGATAACCAATAATAACAGGTGATTGTACCCCCTCATACGATGGATTACCAATAGTAACTGGTGAGTGTACCCCTCATACATTGAATAACAAATAGTAACTGGTGAGTGTACCCCCTCATACGATGGATTACCAATAGTAACTGGTGAGTTTACCCTTCATACATTGGATAACCAATAGTAACTGGTGAGTGTACCTCTCATACATTGGATAACAAATAGTAACTGGTGAGTGTACCCCCTCATACAGTGGATTTCCAATAGTTACAGTTTAGTGTACCGCCTCATACAGTGGATTACCAATAGTAACAGGTGAGTGTTCCCATCATACAGTAGATTACTCTTAGTAACTGGTGAGTGTTCCCCCTCATACAGTAGATTACCAATAGTAATAGGTGAGTGTACCCCTCGTACAGTGGATAACCAATAGCATCTGGTGAGTGTACCCCCTCATACAGTGGATTACCAATAGTAACTCGTGAGTGTTCCCCCTCATACAGTTGATTACCAATAGTAACAGGTGAGTTAACCCCTCGTACAGTGGATTACCAGTAGTAACAGGTGAGTGTTCCTTCTCATATAGTTGATTACCAATAGGAACAGGTGAGTTAACCCCTCGTACAGTGGATAACCTATAGTAACAGGTGAGTGTTCCATCTCATACAGTAGATTACCAATTGTAACAGGTTAGTGTACCCCTCCTACAGTGGATAACCAATAGCAACTGGTGAGTGTTCCCCTTCATACAGTGGATTACCATTAGTAACTGGTGTGTGTTCCCATCATACAGTAGATTACTCTTAGTAACTGGTGAGTGTTCCCCCTCATACAGTAGATTACCAAAAGTAATAGGTGAGTGTACCCCTCTTACAGTGGATAACCAATAGTATCTGGTGAGTGTACCCCTCATACAGTGGATTACCAATAGTAACTCGTGAGTGTTCCCCCTCATACAGTTGATTACCAATAGTAACTGGTGAGTTAACCCCTCGTACAGTGGATAACCAATAGTAACAGGTGAGTGTTCCATCTCATACAGTAGATCACCAATTGTAACAGGTTAGTGTACCCCTCCTACAGTGGATAACCAATAGTAACTGGTGTGTGTACCCGCATACAGTGGTTTACCAATAGCAACAGGTGAGTGTTCCCCTTCATACAGTGGATTACCATTAGTAACTGGTGAGTGTATCCCTCATACAGTGGATAAACAAAAGTAACTGACGACTGTTCCCCCTCATACAGTGGATTTAACATAGTAACAGGTCAGTGTTCCCCCCTCATACAGTAGATTACTAATAGTTACAGGTGAGTGTACCCCTCGTACAGTGGATAACTAATAGTAACTAGTGAGTGTTCCCATTCAAACAGTGGATTAACAATAGTAACTGGTGAGTGAACCCCCATACAGTGGATAACCAATAGTATCAGGTGAGTGTTCCCCCTCATACAGTAGATTACCAATAGTAACTGGCGAGTGTTACCCCCTATACAGTGGATAACCAATAGTAACTGGTGAGTGTACCACTCATACAGTGGATAACTAATAGTAACAGGTGAGTGTTCCTGCCATACAGTGGATTACCAATAGTAACAGGCGATTGTTCCTCTCGTACAGTGGATAACCAATAGTACCAGGCGAGATTTCCCCCTCATACAGTAGATTACCAATAGTAACAGGCGAGTGTACCCATCATTGAGTGGATTACCAATAGTAACTGGTGAGTGTACCCCCTCGTACAGTGGATAACCAATAGTAATAGGTGAGTGTCCCCTCTCACAGAGTAGATTACCGATAGTAACTGGTGAGTGTACCCCTCATACAGTTGATAACAAATAGTGTACCCCTTATACAGTAGATTACCAATAGTAACTGGTGAGTGTACCCCTCAGACAGTGGATAACCAATAATAACAGGTGAGTGTACCCCCTCATACGGTGGATTACCAATAGTAACTGGTGAGTGTACCCCTCATACATTGAATAACAAATAGTAACTGGTGAGTTTACCCTTCATACATTGGATAACCAATAGTAACTGGTGAGTGTACCTCTCATACATTGGATAACAAATAGTAACTGGTGAGTGTACCCCTCATACATTGGATAACCAATAGTAATAGATGAGTGTTCCCCCTCATACAGTAGATTACCAATAATAACTGATGAGTGTTCCCCATCATACAGTATATTACCAATAGTTACAGGTGAGTGTTGCCCTTCATACAGTGGATTACCAATAGCAACTGGTGAGTGTTCCCCCTCATACAGTGGATTACCAATAGTAGCAGGTTAGTGTACCCCTCGTACAATGGATTACCAATAGTAACACGAGGGTGTACCCCTCGTACAGTAGATTACTAATAGTAACAGGTGAGTGTACCCCCTCATACAGTGGATTTCCAATAGCTATAGTTTAGTGTACCCCCTCAAACAGTGGATTACCAAAAGTAACTGGTGAGTGTTCCCCCTCATACAGTTGATTACCAATAGTAACTGGTGAGTGTACACCTAATACAGTGGATTACCAATAGTAACAGGTGAGTGTTCCCATCATACAGTGGTTTACCAATAGTAACAGGTGAGTGTTCCCCCTCATACAGTGGATTACCTATAGTAACAGGTCAGTGTTCCCCTCGTACAGTGGATAACCAATAGTAACTGGTGAGTGTACTACTCATACTGTGGATAACCAATAGTAACTGGTGAGTGTTGCCCCTCATACAGAAGATTACCAATAGTAATAGGTGAGTGTTCCCCCATTATAAAGTGGATAACCAATAGCAACTGGTGAGTTTTCACCCTTATACAGTGGATTACCAATAGTAACACGAAGGTGTACCCCTCGTACAATAGATTACTAATAGTAACAGGTGAGTGTACCCTCTCATACAGTGGATTACCAATAGTAACAGTTGAGTGTACCCCATCATACTGTGGAGTACCAATAGTAACGGGTGAGTATTCCCCCTCATACAGTAGATTACCAATAGTAATTGGTGAGTGTACCCCTCATACAGTGGATAACAAATAGTAACAGGTGAGTGTTCACCATCATACAGTAGATTACCCTTAGTAACTGGAGAATGTACCCGTCGTACATTGGATAACCAATAGTAACTGGTGAGTGTTCCATCTCTTACAGTAGATTACCAAATGTAACAGGTGAGTGTACCCCTCATACAGTGGATTACCAATAGTAACTGGTGAGTGTACCCCTCAGACAGTAGATTACCAATAGTAACTGGCGAGTGTACCCCTCATACTGTAGATTACCAATAGTAATTGGTGTGTGTACCCCTCATACAGTGGTTTACCAATAGCATTTGGTGAGTGTTCCCCTTCATACAGTGGATTACCATTAGTAACAGGTGAGTGTATCCCTCATACAGTGGATAAACAATAGTAACTGGCGAGTGTTCCCCCTCATACTGTGGATTTAACATTGTAACAGGTGAGTGTGTCCCCCCTCCCGTTCAGTGTATAACCAATAGTAACAGTAGAGGGTACCCCTCATACAGTGGATTACCAATAGCAAATAATAAGTGTTACCCTCATACTGTGGATTACCAATAGTAACAGGTGAGTGTTCCCCCTCATACAGGGGATTACCAATAGTAACTGGTGAGTGTTCCCCCTCATACAGTAGATTACCAATATTAATTGGTGAGTGCTCCCCCTCATACATTTGATTACCAATAGCAACTGGTGAGTTTTACCCCTCATACAGTGGAATACCAATAGTAACACGAGGGTGTTCCCTTCGTACAGTAGATTACTAATAGTAACAGGTGAGTGTACCCCCTCAAACAGTGGATTACCAATAGTAACTGGTGAGTGTACCCCCTCATACAGTGGATTACCAATAGTAACTTGTGAGTGTTCCCCCTCATACAGTAGATTACCAATAGTAACTGGTGAGTGTACCCCTCATACAGTGGATAACCAATAGAAACAGGTGAGTGTTCGTCATCATACAGTAGATTACCCTTAGTAACTGGTGAGTGTTCCCCCTCATACAGTAGATTACCAAAAGTAACAGGTGAGTGTACCCCTCATACAGTGGATAACCAATAGCAACAGGTGAGTGTTCCCCATCGTACAGTAGATTACCCTTAGTAACTGGTGAGTGTTCCCCTTCATACAGTGGATTACCATTAGTAACAGGTGAGTGTATCCCTCATACAGTGGATAAACAATAGTAACTGGCGAGTGTTCCCCCTCATACTGTGGATTTAACATTGTAACAGGTGAGTGTGTCCCCCCTCCCGTTCAGTGTATAACCAATAGTAACAGTAGAGGGTACCCCTCATACAGTGGATTACCAATAGCAAATAATAAGTGTTACCCTCATACAGTGGATTACCAATAGTAACAGGTGAGTGTTCCCCCTCATACAGGGGATTACCAATAGTAACTGGTGAGTGTTCCCCCTCATACAGTAGATTACCAATATTAATAGGTGAGTGCTCCCCCTCATACATTTGATTACCAATAGCAACTGGTGAGTTTTCCCCCTCATACAGTGGAATACCAATAGTAACACGAGGGTGTACCCTTCGTACAGTAGATTACTAATAGTAACAGGTGAGTGTACCCCCTCAAACAGTGGATTACCAATAGTAACTGGTGAGTGTACCCCCTCATACAGTGGATTACCAATAGTAACTTGTGAGTGTTCCCCCTCATACAGTAGATTACCAATAGTAACTGGTGAGTGTACCCCTCATACAGTGGATAACCAATAGAAACAGGTGAGTGTTCGTCATCATACAGTAGATTACCCTTAGTAACTGGTGAGTGTTCCCCCTCATACAGTAGATTACCAAAAGTAACAGGTGAGTGTACCCCTCATACAGTGGATAACCAATAGCAACAGGTGAGTGTTCCACATCGTACAGTAGATTACCCTTAGTAACTGGTGAGTGTTCCCCCTCATACAGTATATTACCAAAAGTAACAGGTGAGTTTACCCTTCAAACAGTGGATAACCAATAGTATCTGGTGAGTGTTCCCGTCATACAGTGGATTACCAATAGTAACAGGCGAGTGTACCCCTCATACAGTAGATTACATATAGTAACATGTGAGTGTACCCTTCATACAGTGGTTTACCAATAGTAACAGGAGAATGTTCCCCCTCATACAGTGGATAACCAATAGTAACAGGTGAGTGTTCCCCTCGTACAGTGGATAACCAATAGTAACTGGTGAGTGTACCCCTCATACATTGGATTACCAATAGTAACTGGTGAGTGTTGCCCCTCATACAGAAGATTACCAATAGTAATAGGTGAGTGTTCCCCCATTATAAAGTGGATAACCAATAGCAACTGGTGAGTTTTCACCCTTATACAGTGGATTACCAATAGTAACACGAAGGTGTACCCCTCGTACAATAGATTACTAATAGTAACAGGTGAGTGTACCCTCTCATACAGTGGATTACCAATAGTAACAGTTGAGTGTACCCCATCATACTGTGGAGTACCAATAGTAACGGGTGAGTATTCCCCCTCATACAGTAGATTAACAATAGTAATTGGTGAGTGTACCCCTCATACAGTGGATAACAAATAGTAACAGGTGAGTGTTCACCATCATACAGTAGATTACCCTTAGTAACTGGAGAATGTATCCGTCGTACATTGGATAACCAATAGTAACAGGTGAGTGTTCCATCTCTTACAGTAGATTACCAAATGTAACAGGTGAGTGTACCCCTCATACAGTGGATTACCAATAGTAACTGGTGAGTGTACCCCTCAGACAGTAGATTACCAATAGTAACTGGCGAGTGTACCCCTCATACTGTAGATTACCAATAGTAATTGGTGTGTGTACCCCTCATACAGTGGTTTACCAATAGCATTTGGTGAGTGTTCCCCTTCATACAGTGGATTACCATTAGTAACAGGTGAGTGTATCCCTCATACAGTGGATAAACAATAGTAACTTGCGAGTGTTCCCCCTCATACTGTGGATTTAACATTGTAACAGGTGAGTGTGTCCCCCCTCCCGTTCAGTGTATAACCAATAGTAACAGTAGAGGGTATCCCTCATACAGTGGATTACCAATAGCAAATAATAAGTGTTACCCTCATACTGTGGATTACCAATAGTAACAGGTGAGTGTTCCCCCTCATACAGGGGATTACCAATAGTAACTGGTGAGTGTTCCCCCTCATACAGTAGATTACCAATATTAATAGGTGAGTGCTCCCCCTCATACATTTGATTACCAATAGCAACTGGTGAGTTTTCCCCCTCATACAGTGGAATACCAATAGTAACACGAGGGTGTACCCTTCGTACAGTAGATTACTAATAGTAACAGGTGAGTGTACCCCCTCAAACAGTGGATTACCAATAGTAACTGGTGAGTGTACCCCCTCATACAGTGGATTACCAATAGTAACTTGTGAGTGTTCCCCCTCATACAGTAGATTACCAATAGTAACTGGTGAGTGTACCCCTCATACAGTGGATAACCAATAGAAACAGGTGAGTGTTCGTCATCATACAGTAGATTACCCTTAGTAACTGGTGAGTGTTCCCCCTCATACAGTAGATTACCAAAAGTAACAGGTGAGTGTACCCCTCATACAGTGGATAACCAATAGCAACAGGTGAGTGTTCCCCATCGTACAGTAGATTACCCTTAGTAACTGGTGAGTGTTCCCCTTCATACAGTGGATTACCATTAGTAACAGGTGAGTGTATCCCTCATACAGTGGATAAACAATAGTAACTGGCGAGTGTTCCCCCTCATACTGTGGATTTAACATTGTAACAGGTGAGTGTGTCCCCCCTCCCGTTCAGTGTATAACCAATAGTAACAGTAGAGGGTACCCCTCATACAGTGGATTACCAATAGCAAATAATAAGTGTTACCCTCATACAGTGGATTACCAATAGTAACAGGTGAGTGTTCCCCCTCATACAGGGGATTACCAATAGTAACTGGTGAGTGTTCCTCCTCATACAGTAGATTACCAATATTAATAGGTAAGTGCTCCCCCTCATACATTTGATTACCAATAGCAACTGGTGAGTTTTCCCCCTCATACTGTGGAATACCAATAGTAACACGAGGGTGTACCCTTCGTACAGTAGATTACTAATAGTAACAGGTGAGTGTACCCCCTCAAACAGTGGATTACCAATAGTAACTGGTGAGTGTACCCCCTCATACAGTGGATTACCAATAGTAACTTGTGAGTGTTCCCCCTCATACAGTAGATTACCAATAGTAACTGGTGAGTGTACCCCTCATACAGTGGATAACCAATAGAAACAGGTGAGTGTTCGTCATCATACAGTAGATTACCCTTAGTAACTGGTGAGTGTTCCCCCTCATACAGTAGATTACCAAAAGTAACAGGTGAGTGTACCCCTCATACAGTGGATAACCAATAGCAACAGGTGAGTGTTCCACATCGTACAGTAGATTACCCTTAGTAACTGGTGAGTGTTCCCCCTCATACAGTATATTACCAAAAGTAACAGGTGAGTTTACCCTTCAAACAGTGGATAACCAATAGTATCTGGTGAGTGTTCCCCCTCATACAGTGGATTACCAATAGTAACAGGTGAGTGTACCCCTCATACAGTAGATTACATATAGTAACAGGTGAGTGTACCCTTCATACAGTGGTTTACCAATAGTAACAGGAGAATGTTCCCCCTCATACAGTGGATAACCAATAGTAACAGGTGAGTGTTCCCCTCGTACAGTGGATAACCAATAGTAACTGGTGAGTATACTACTCATACTGTGGATAACCAATAGTCACTGGTGAGTGTTCCCCCTCATACAGTAGATAACCAATTAGTTACAGGTGAGTGTACCCCTCGTACAGTGGATAACTAATAGTAACTGGTGAGTGTTCCCCTTCATACAGTGGATAACAAATAGTAACAGGTGAGTGTACTACTCATACTGTGGATAACCAATAGTAACTGGTGAGTGATCCCCCTCATACATGAGATTACCAATAGTTACAGGTGAGTGTACCCCTCCTACAGTGGATAACCAATAGTAACTGGTGTGTGTACCCTCATACAGTGGTTTACCAATAGCAACTGGTGAGTGTTCCCCTTCATACAGTGGATTACCATTAGTAACTGGTGAGTGTATCCCTCATACAGTGGATAAACAAAAGTAACTGACGACTGTTCCCCCTCATACAGTGGATTTAACATAGTAACAGGTCAGTGTTCCTCCCTCATACAGTAGATTACTAATAGTTACAGGTGAGTGTACCCCTCGTACAGTGGATAACTAATAGTAACTAGTGAGTGTTCCCATTCAAACAGTGGATTAACAATAGTAACTGGTGAGTGAACCCCCATACAGTGGATAACCAATAGTATCAGGTGAGTGTTCCCCCTCATACAGTAGATTACCAATAGTAACTGGCGAGTGTTACCCCCTATACAGTGGATAACCAATAGTAACTGGTGAGTGTACCCCTCATACAGTGGATAACTAATAGTAACAGGTGAGTGTTCCTGCCATACAGTGGATTACCAATAGTAACAGGCGATTGTACCCCTCGTACAGTGGATAACCAATAGTACCAGGCGAGATTTCCCCCTCATACATTAGATTACCCATAGTAACAGGCGAGTGTACCCATCATTGAGTGGATTACCAATAGTAACTGGTGAGTGTACCCCCTCGTACAGTGGATAACCAATAGTAACTGGTGAGTGTCCCCTCTCATAGAGTAGATTACCGATAGTAACTGGTGAGTGTACCCCTCATACAGTTGATAACAAATAGTGTACCCCTTATACAGTAGATTACCAATAGTAACTGGTGAGTGTACCCCTCAGACAGTGGATAACCAATAATAACAGGTGAGTGTACCCCCTCATACGGTGGATTACCAATAGTAACTGGTGAGTGTACCCCTCATACATTGAATAACAAATAGTAACTGGTGAGTTTACCCTTCATACATTGGATAACCAATAGTAACTGGTGAGTGTACCTCTCATACATTGGATAACCAATATTAATAGATGAGTGTTCCCCCTCATACAGTAGATTACCAATAATAACTGATGAGTGTTCCCCATCATACAGTATATTACCAATAGTTACAGGTGAGTGTTCCCCTTCATACAGTGGATTACCAATAGCAACTGGTGAGTGTTCCCCCTCATACAGTGGATTACCAATAGTAACACGAGGGTGTACCCCTCGTACAGTAGATTACTAATAGTAACAGGTGAGTGTACCCCCTCATACAGTGGATTTCCAATAGCTATAGTTTAGTGTACCCCCTCAAACAGTGGATTACCAATAGTAACTGGTGAGTGTTCCCCCTCATACAGTTGATTACCAATAGTAACTGGTGAGTGTACACCTAATACAGTGGATTACCAATAGTAACAGGTGAGTGTTCCCATCATACAGTGGTTTACCAATAGTAACAGGTGAGTGTTCCCCCTCATACAGTGGATTACCTATAGTAACAGGTGAGTGTTCCCCTCGTACAGTGGATAACCAATAGTAACTGGTGAGTATACTACTCATACTGTGGATAACCAATAGTAACTGGTGAGTGATCCCCCTCATACATGAGATTACCAATAGTAACAGGTGAGTGTACCCCTCATACAGTAGATTACATATAGTAACATATGAGTGTACCCCTCATACAGTGGTTTACCAATAGTAACAGGAGAATGTTCCCCCTCATACAGTGGATAACCAATAGTAACAGGTGAGTGTTCCCCTCGTACAGTGGATAACCAATAGTAACTGGTGAGTGTACTACTCATACTGTGGATAACCAATAGTCACTGGTGAGTGTTCCCCCTTATACAGTAGATAACCAATTAGTTACAGGTGAGTGTACCCCTCGTACAGTGGATAACTAATAGTAACTGGTGAGTGTTCCCCTTTATACAGTGGATAACAAATAGTAATAGGTGAGTGTACTACTCATACTGTGGATAACCAATAGTAACTGGTGAGTGATCCCCCTCATACATGAGATTACCAATAGTTACAGGTGAGTGTACCCCTCGTACAGTGGATAACCAATAGTAACTGGTGAGTGTACCCCTCATACATTGGATTACCAATAGTAACTGGTGAGTGTTGCCCCTCATACAGAAGATTACCAATAGTAATAGGTGAGTGTTCCCCCATTATAAAGTGGATAACCAATAGCAACTGGTGAGTTTTCACCCTTATACAGTGAATTACCAATAGTAACACGAGGGTGTACCCCTCGTACAATAGATTACTAATAGTAACAGGTGAGTGTACCCTCTCATACAGTGGATTACCAATAGTAACAGTTGAGTGTACCCCATCATACTGTGGAGTACCAATAGTAACGGGTGAGTATTACCCCTCATACAGTAGATTACCAATAGTAATTGGTGAGTGTACCCCTCATACAGTGGATAACAAATAGTAACAGGTGAGTGTTCCCCATCATACAGAAAATTACCCTTAGTAACTGGATAATGTACCCGTCGTACATTGGAAAACCAATAGTAACAGGTGAGTGTTCCATCTCATACAGTAGATTACCAATTGTAACAGGTGAGTGTACCCCTCATACAGTGGATTACCAATAGTAACTGGTGAGTGTACCCCTCATACAGTAGATTACCAATAGTAACTGGTGAGTGTACCCCTCATACTGTAGATTACCAATAGTAATTGGTGTGTGTACCCCTCATACAGTGGTTTACCAATAGCAACTGGTGAGTGTTCGCCTTCATACAGTGGATTACCATTAGTAACTGGTGAGTGTATCCCTCATACAGTGGATAAACAATAGTAACTGGCGAGTGTTCCCCCTCATACAGTGGATTTAACATTGTAACAGGTGAGTGTGTCCCCCCTCCCGTTCAGTGTATAACCAATAGTAACAGTAGAGGGTACCCCTCATACAGTGGATTACCAATAGCAAATAATAAGTGTTACCCCTCATACAGTGGATTACCAATAGTAAAAGGTGAGTGTTCCCCCTCATACAGGGGATTACCAATAGTAACTGGTGAGTGTTCCCCCTCATACAGTAGATTACCAATATTAATAGGTGAGTGTTCCCCCTCATACATTTGATTACCAATAGCAACTGGTGAGTTTTCCCCCTCATACAGTGGAATACCAATAGTTACACGAGGGTATACCCCTCGTACAGTAGATTACTAATAGTAACAGGTGAGTGTACCCCCTCAAACAGTTGATTACCAATAGTAACTGGTGAGTGAACCCCCTCATACAGTGGATTACCAATAGTAACTTGTGAGTGTTCCCCCTCATACAGTAGATGATCAATAGTAATTGGTGAGTGTACCCCTCATACAGTGGATAACCAATAGTAGCAGGTGAGTGTTCCTCATCATACAGTAGATTACCCTTAGTAACTGGTGAGTGTTCCCCCTCATACAGTAGATTACCAAAAGTAACAGGTGAGTGTACCCCTCATACAGTGGATAACCAATAGTAACAGGTGAGTGTTCCCCATCATACAGTAGATTACCCTTAGTAACTGGTGAGTGTTCCCCCTCATACAGTATATTACCAAAAGTAACAGGTGAGTTTACCCTTCAAACAGTGGATAACCAATAGTATCTGGTGAGTGTACCCCTCATACAGTAGATTACCAAAAGTAACAGGTGAGTGTACCCCTCATACAGTGGATTACCAATAGTAACTGGTGAGTGTTCCCCCTCATACAGTGGATTACAAATAGTAACAGGTGAGTGTTCCCCTCATACAGTAGATTACATATAGTAACATGTGAGTGTACCCCTCATACAGTGGTTTACCAATAGTAACAGGAGAATGTTCCCCCTCATACAGTGGATAACCAATAGTAACAGGTGAGTGTTCCCCTCGTACAGTGGATAACCAATAGTAACTGGTGAGTGTACTACTCATACTGTGGATAACCAATTGTCACTGGTGAGTGTTCCCCCTTATACAGTAGATAACCAATTAGTTACAGGTGAGTGTACCCTTCGTACAGTGGATAACTAATAGTAACTGGTGAGTGTTCCCCCTCATACAGTGGATAACAAATAGTAACAGGTGAGTGTACCCCTCACACAGTAGATTACATATAGTAACATGTGAGTGTACCCCTCATACAGGGGTTTACCAATAGTAACAGGTGAATGTTCCCCCTCATACAGTGGATAACCAATAGTAACAGGTGAGTGTTCCCCTCGTACAATGGATAACCAATAGTAACTGGTGACTGTACTACTCATACTGTGGATAACCAATAGTGACTGGTGAGTGTTCCCCCTCATACAGGAGATTACCAAAAGTTACAGGTGAGTGTACCCCTCGTACAGTGGATAACCAATAGTATCTGGTGAGTGTACCCCTCATACAGTGGATTACCAATAGTAACTGGTGAGTGTTCCCCCTCATACAGTTGATTACCAATAGTTACAGATGAGTGTACCCCTCATACAGTGGATAACTATAAGTAACTGGTGAGTGTTCCCCCTCATACAGTGGATTACAAATAGTAACAGGTGAGTGTACCCATCATACAATAGATTACATATAGTAACATGTGAGTGTACCCCTCACACAGTGGTTTACCAATAGTAACAGGTGAATGTTCCCCCTCATACAGTGGATCACCAATAGTAACTGGTGAGTGTACTACTCATACAGTGGATAACCAATAGTAACTGGTGAGTGTTCCCCCTCATATAGTAGATTACCAATAGTAACAGGTGAGTGTTCCCCCTCGTACAGTAGATTACTAATAGTAACAGGTGAGTGTACCCCCTCATACAGTGGATTACCAATAGTAACTTGTGAGTATTTCCCCTAATACAGTTGATTACCAATAGTAACAGGTGAGTGTTCCCCCTCGTACAGTGGATAACCAAAAGTAACTTGTGAGTATTTCCCCTCATACAGTTGATTACCAATAGTAACAGGTGAGTGTTCCCCCTCGTACAGTAGATTACTAATAGTAACAGGTGAGTGTTCCCCCTCATACAGTGGATTACCAATAGTAACTTGTGAGTATTTCCCCTAATACAGTGGATTACCATTAGTAACAGGTGAGTGTTCCCCCTCATACAGTAGATTACCAATAGTAACAGGTGAGTGTTCCCCCTCATACAGTAGATTACCAATAGTAACAGGTGAGTGTTCCCATTATATAGTGGATAACCAATAGTAACAGGTGAGTGTTCCCCCTCATACAGTAGATCACCAATACATATAGGTGAGTGTAACCCTCGTAGAGTTGATAACTAATAGTATCTGGTGAGTGTACCCCTCATACAGTGGTTTATCAATAGCAACTGGTGAGTGTTCCCCCTCATACAGTAGATTACCTATAGTAACAGTTGAGTGTACCCCTCGTACAGTGGATAACCAATAGTAATAGGTGAGACTTCCCCCTCATACAGTAGATTACCAAAAGTAACTGGTGATTGCACCCCTCGTACAGTGGATTACCAATAGTAACAGGTGAGTGTTCCCCCTCATACAGTAGATTACCAATTGTAACTGGTGAGTGTACCTCTCATACAGTGGATTACCAATAGAAACTGGTGAGTGTACTCCTCATACAGTAGATTACCAATAGTAACTGGTGTGTGTACCCCTGATACAGTGGTTTACCAATAACAACTGGTGAGTGTTACCCCTCATACAGTGGATTACCAATAGTAACTGGTGAGTGTACTCCTCATACAGTAGATTACCAATAGTAACTGGTGAGTGTACTCCTCATACAGTAGATTACCAATAGTAACTGGTGTGTGTACCCCTGATACAGTGGTTTACCAATAACAACTGGTGAGTGTTACCCCTCATACAGTGGATTACCAATAGTAACTGGTGAGTGTATCCCTCGTACAGTGGATAACCAAAAGTGACTGGCGAGTGTTACCCCTCATACAGTGGATTTAACATCGTAACAGGTGAGTGTATCCCCCTCCCGTTCAGTGGATAACCAATAGTAACAGTAGATGGTACCCCTCATACAGTGGATTACCAATAGTAACTGGTGAGTGAACCCCCTCATACAGTGGATTACCAATAGTAACTTGTGAGTGTTCCCCCTCATACAGTAGATGATCAATAGTAATTGGTGAGTGTACCCCTCATACAGTGGATAACCAATAGTAGCAGGTGAGTGTTCCTCATCATACAGTAGATTACCCTTAGTAACTGGTGAGTGTTCCCCCTCATACAGTAGATTACCAAAAGTAACAGGTGAGTGTACCCCTCATACAGTGGATAACCAATAGTAACAGGTGAGTGTTCCCCATCATACAGTAGATTACCCTTAGTAACTGGTGAGTGTTCCCCCTCATACAGTATATTACCAAAAGTAACAGGTGAGTTTACCCTTCAAACAGTGGATAACCAATAGTATCTGGTGAGTGTACCCCTCATACAGTAGATTACCAAAAGTAACAGGTGAGTGTACCCCTCATACAGTGGATTACCAATAGTAACTGGTGAGTGTTCCCCCTCATACAGTGGATTACAAATAGTAACAGGTGAGTGTTCCCCTCATACAGTAGATTACATATAGTAACATGTGAGTGTACCCCTCATACAGTGGTTTACCAATAGTAACAGGAGAATGTTCCCCCTCATACAGTGGATAACCAATAGTAACAGGTGAGTGTTCCCCTCGTACAGTGGATAACCAATAGTAACTGGTGAGTGTACTACTCATACTGTGGATAACCAATTGTCACTGGTGAGTGTTCCCCCTTATACAGTAGATAACCAATTAGTTACAGGTGAGTGTACCCTTCGTACAGTGGATAACTAATAGTAACTGGTGAGTGTTCCCCCTCATACAGTGGATAACAAATAGTAACAGGTGAGTGTACCCCTCACACAGTAGATTACATATAGTAACATGTGAGTGTACCCCTCATACAGGGGTTTACCAATAGTAACAGGTGAATGTTCCCCCTCATACAGTGGATAACCAATAGTAACAGGTGAGTGTTCCCCTCGTACAATGGATAACCAATAGTAACTGGTGACTGTACTACTCATACTGTGGATAACCAATAGTGACTGGTGAGTGTTCCCCCTCATACAGGAGATTACCAAAAGTTACAGGTGAGTGTACCCCTCGTAAAGTGGATAACCAATAGTATCTGGTGAGTGTACCCCTCATACAGTGGATTACCAATAGTAACTGGTGAGTGTTCCCCCTCATACAGTTGATTACCAATAGTTACAGATGAGTGTACCCCTCATACAGTGGATAACTATAAGTAACTGGTGAGTGTTCCCCCTCATACAGTGGATTACAAATAGTAACAGGTGAGTGTACCCATCATACAGTAGATTACATATAGTAACATGTGAGTGTACCCCTCACACAGTGGTTTACCAATAGTAACAGGTGAATGTTCCCCCTCATACAGTGGATCACCAATAGTAACTGGTGAGTGTACTACTCATACAGTGGATAACCAATAGTAACTGGTGAGTGTTCCCCCTCATATAGTAGATTACCAATAGTAACAGGTGAGTGTTCCCCCTCGTACAGTAGATTACTAATAGTAACAGGTGAGTGTACCCCCTCATACAGTGGATTACCAATAGTAACTTGTGAGTATTTCCCCTAATACAGTTGATTACCAATAGTAACAGGTGAGTGTTCCCCCTCGTACAGTGGATAACCAAAAGTAACTTGTGAGTATTTCCCCTCATACAGTTGATTACCAATAGTAACAGGTGAGTGTTCCCCCTCGTACAGTAGATTACTAATAGTAACAGGTGAGTGTACCCCCTCATACAGTGGATTACCAATAGTAACTTGTGAGTATTTCCCCTAATACAGTGGATTACCATTAGTAACAGGTGAGTGTTCCCCCTCATACAGTAGATTACCAATAGTAATTGGTGAGTGTACCCCTAATACAGTGGATAACCAATAGTAACAGGTGAGTGTTCCCATTATATAGTAGATTACCCTTAGTAACTGGTGAGTGTTCCCCCTCATACAGTAGATCACCAATACATATAGGTGAGTGTAACCCTCGTAGAGTTGATAACTAATAGTATCTGGTGAGTGTACCCCTCATACAGTGGTTTATCAATAGCAACTGGTGAGTGTTCCCCCTCATACAGTAGATTACCTATAGTAACAGTTGAGTGTACCCCTCGTACAGTGGATAACCAATAGTAATAGGTGAGACTTCCCCCTCATACAGTAGATTACCAAAAGTAACTGGTGATTGCACCCCTCGTACAGTGGATTACCAATAGTAACAGGTGAGTGTTCCCCCTCATACAGTAGATTACCAATTGTAACTGGTGAGTGTACCTCTCATACAGTGGATTACCAATAGAAACTGGTGAGTGTACCCCACATACAGGAGATTACCAATAGTAACTGGTGAGTGTACTCCTCATACAGTAGATTACCAATAGTAACTGGTGTGTGTACCCCTGATACAGTGGTTTACCAATAACAACTGGTGAGTGTTACCCCTCATACAGTGGATTACCAATAGTAACTGGTGAGTGTATCCCTCGTACAGTGGATAACCAAAAGTGACTGGCGAGTGTTACCCCTCATACAGTGGATTTAACATCGTAACAGGTGAGTGTATCCCCCTCCCGTTCAGTGGATAACCAATAGTAACAGTAGATGGTACCCCTCATACAGTGGATTACCAATAGCAACTGGTGAGTGTTACCCCTCATACAGTGGTTAACCAATAGTAATATGTGAGTGTTCCCACTCATACAGTTGATTACCAATAGTAACTTGTGAGTTTATCCCTCGTACAGTGGATAACCAAAAGTAACTGGCGAGTGTTACCCCTCATACAGTGGATATAATATCGTAACAGGTGAGTGTATCCCCCCTCCCGTTCAGTGGATAACCAATAGTAACAGTAAAGGGTACCCCTCATACAGTGGATTACCAATAGTAACAGGTGAGTTTTCCCCCTCATATAGTGAATTACAAATTGTAACTGTTGAGTATCCCCCATACAGTGGATAACAAGTTGGAGGGGGCGAGTGTACCCCCTTATATAGTGGATAGCCAATAGTAACAGGTGTTTGTACCCCCTCATACAGTAGATACCCAATATTAACATGTGAGTGTACCCCCTCATACAGTGAATAACCAATAGTAACAGGTGGGTGTTCCCACTCATACAGGTGATTATCAATTGTAACTGTTGAGTGTTACCCCTCATACAGTGGATTACCAAGTGTACCCCCTTATACAGTGGATAACCAATAGTAACCGGTGAGTGTATCCCCTCATACAGTGGATAACCAAAAGTAACAGGTTAGTGTTCCTCTCATATAGTGGATTAACAATAGTAACAGGTGAGTGTACCCCTCATACAGTGGATAACCAATAGTAACACGTGAGTGTACCGCCTGTACAGTGGATAACCAATAGTAACACAACGTCTTATGTTATGTCAGTGCCGGTTTTGATGACCAGTATACATGCAAAAGCATATTTTCTTCCAATATTTACCTAAATGAATTGGATGAATACAGTATTTACTTCTCCAGAAATAATGAGCAATCTGAAATATGACCCCTAGCAATCCTTAAATATTCATGAAGTGTAAAGTTCTAATTTAAGCGACAATAGTCAAATTCAAGCAGAATAATTTCAAACAAAAATGAACAAGAAAATAGAAACCAACTAATATTTATTGTATTTTCAAATGATTTATCCTTGTTTGTTTGTTATCTTTTTGTGATTCAGTTTTGATTGAAATTGTTTCCCAATGTTATGATAAATGGTAAAATAATAGTGCAAATGTGAGAAGATTTAAAGATGAGATCTGATATTTTAATAGTAAAAGAGATGAAATCAAATTATGTTTACTTAGCATCTAAAGCAACAGACCCTACCATTATGCTTATTTTTATTTAACTGCTAAATTTTAAAAACCTAACATACAGAAAAGCTCTGTGGCGCAGTCGTTTACGTTTTGTGATTTAAATGCATCCCCGCATATATTTTCGTTGGTGGTTTGTTCAAATCCAACTGAAGCAATCTCTAATAAATATTAACCTAAGTTCAACTAACAAATTCAATATTTGAATGTTAGAAGATTTGGTTTTAGAAGATCGGCAATGATGTTTTTCCTTCTAATTGTCTCAGTTTCAATAAAAATGAAAAATGTAATGAACAAGTTCATAAGCGCTGTTCTATTTGAGAAGTTTCCTGGGTGTGAACCGCTTACTGTGCCTTTGGCTGCCTCATCACCATTGAAGTTATCCACTGCTCGATCTAAGGCATTATTACAACAATATGAGCAATTTGCTCTGTCATTTTTTATTGATAATTGTATATTCCAAAGGTATTCTTTTTGTACATTGAACTAATGACGATATTTGAACTCATGACGTCCAGCACCGCTGTCAGATTATCTGACCACTATTCTATTGCATCTTCTTTACTGAACGAACGATAAATAAATACTGACATTTTTGAACAGTAATTTTTTGGTCACGGATAGCAACTTTTTTACATGTCCGCCCTATTTTGACAAATAGGGAATTTTTAGAAATTTTTCATTTGATGGTACTATAAATTCTGTGTGGATAGACTAAATACGTTTCGAGTATATCAAAATAAAACTAACATTTTGGGTTTATTCAGTGTAGAACCTAAAATATCAATTTTTATTGAAAAGTATGTAGGTCGATTTCAAAAGCTCAGTACTGCAGTACAGTTTACTTTACTTGTTAAGTTATCCAATTCTATAAATACATATTACTTTACTTGACTATAATATACTGTAGAAGGGTTGTGTCGTAAAGTTAAGAAAAAAATCCAAGTAGTACAAAAGTCAATTGCAGCACAGGCCCCAGGTCCTGTGAAAAGCGTGGACTTTGAATTTTGGTCCAGCCAATCCTAGGTAAAATTCCCGCTCTGCACAGCCAACTGCTGGTAAAAATTTCCTCACCCTGGGGACATCCTAGGTAAGGCCCATTCCCGTCTATTTTCGGCGCAAAAAAAATACCACCGCATCCACTTGGCACTGCCGATTCATCTGGAAGGTAAAAACACTGGCCATTTCCCCTACTATCCCCGGAATACCCCAGACCTGGGGGCCGTAGTTATAATTAAATGGTGCATAAAGTTCTGTGGCAGAATGAGGGGTGGGATATATTTGATTGTTTCATTTATTGACAAATATGAGAATTTAACACACATGCAAAAAGCCACAATACGAATGGGTGATATTATTCGTTCTGTTCTGCAATTCATCGGTGATGAGAATGACTTATGAGAGGACAGTACTAGCAAACAATTGACGTTGGAAAGACGTTGTAACAACGTCAGAAACCGACGTTTGATACACGTTGTATATTGGTTGAAAATGAAAGTTTTTAGACGTCGAAAACACGACGTTGAAACAACGTCGGAGCTAAGACGTTAAAACAATGTCGGAGTTACGACGTTGAAACAACGTCGTGATAACGACCAAAATCCATAGTATAAATATGCATACCACACAGGTAACAGGTAATTAGGAATTACCGCAGTATTCACCTACATTCATTAACAAACAACTCAGAGAATGTACAAGTTTTATTTTCACAACAAATCTGTACAGACACTAAAAGTATTACATGATAAAGGCACATTAAATTAAATGACACATTGTAAATTTATAAGTTTAGAGATGTATTTTAATTAACTTGTGTAAACAGTTCGTTGTCTTCCACCTCCTTGTCTGTCTGGAGCGTACTTCAGACAGGTTCCAATTGCCCGATCAACCTCATGTTCAGTAGCAGTAAACACATTGACACTTGCTGAAATACATAAAAATATTGTCAAATAAAATTATATTGACTTGAAACTCATTATCTTTAAATTGTTTTACTTATTTCAGTTACTAGAATCTGTGATCAAAGCTTTAGCGTGTGAAATCATTTCCAGTGAATAATTGCTTTGTTTTTCTTGAGCGGGCACTAGTGCTATTTTTATAAGAGGTGAATGCACAAGACTTTACCTGGTAATCACTTTAATAATAACATAATTAAATGATTACTGTCAAGAAGCAGATTTGACTTGGCAAGTATAACCTTGAACACCTTGAAAAACTGCTTTTGGAAAGTCATTTTCTCCTTTTTCCCTTCACGGTAAAGCTAGGCATTACATCATCCGTCATAAACCTGTCGAAAAGGGGTACTTAATAATATGAATTTGATAACAATATATATACAATTTTGCTGGATGACATTGAATTTAACAAAAACAATGGTAAATAACATGGGCCTTTCGGATCCTGATCAAAGATAAAAATTACACAAAAACTACTAGTATTTACAGACATTATTCAAGAGAACAGTTAACATTGTTTTCTCATACAAAAAGTACAAATCGGCAAGATGTCAACTGAGGGCGAATCGGGTTAAATTACATGTATGCTAAAATTTCATTGAAACAACCTTGTAAACCCCAGAAAATTATTGTTATAAACCGTTAAACATGCATTGTATCAACTTACCTTGTTGTATTATTTAAAATATGAACCGTCGAGTCTCTAGAGGAGTAATTGACTCTTTCTCTCTCGTCAATATTCGTACACCTCATGAGCAATATGGCGGATCAAAATGGGTTCAAATTGCGCGCGTCTATTTTAAGATATGCATTTAACATGCACTTTTTCGGAATTATCTAAATGCCATGATTAGAAGTTATCGATATAATTATTTCTGCTATTTTTATTCAACAAGATGAATTTTAACAACAACAAAAAAGGAAGAAAAAAGTCTTTAAACATGCGAAACCATGCGGAAATTCCAATTACAGAAACCAAGGGAACGGACAAGGGAAGCAACTTGAATGATAACATGATCGAATTTTAGTATTTATTTGCAGCAGTAACTTCTTGTTATATCATGTGTATATCATGTTTTAACTTGAAAAATACAACTTATTACAAACAATAACCAAATCACAACGTCGGTTCGATGTCTAATTGCGACGTCGGACTGACATCGTGATTTTGACGTTGATACAACGTTGTATTTAAGTCGCCGACGTCGCGACCTAAATCCAACCTATATCCGACGTTAAACCAACGTCATGTGTTTGCTGGGAATTAATTAAAATGCGGTCTTTACAGCAGACGTTATAGAAAGCGTTGAATAGTGCGGACGACATAAACAAAGAAGGGTTTTGAAAACTTCGGCCAATATAGACAAAGAATGAAATTTAATACTTGTGTTTTCCTTGATTCGCGTAAGCTGAATGACAGACATAATGTAAGGCGTTTGTTTTCTTTCGTCTTTAATTATTAACATCTGTGATGTTAATGGTGAAAATGCCTATTTAGATTGGAACATACCAAATTGTAAGAAGCGTCGATGTTGTGGTAGCCCAAATTTGCTAGAAATCAATCGAGCTTCTCCATAATACAAGCCAACAATTATACCGGATGTTGATACTAGTGATTAAGTTTTCGGATGGACAAAATCCGGATAACACATTTGCTTTTCATCAAAAGAGTGGACGATTTATACTACTGAAAAAAGTCATAATATTAAACGTTAATACTTCAAAATGTATTTATAACACTTACCATTTTCTTTCCATAAGAGATATGCACCATATTGCAGAACCACGGAGATACCCGACAATTTCCGTAATATTCCGGAAGGTTACATTTCTGTGTTGACTGGAAAACTTGGATGATAATGGTTCACTTTCTTATTTCTGGTTTTTATGGAATGAAACTTCCGGATAGTGTACAATAGGCTTTAATTAAAATAAAACAAATAAACAATTCTTAGTATATAGCCATATTTGGCCAAATTAAGAAATTTTCCTGTTCACCTTAGTAGCTATTTTTATGATACACAAATATACTCACAGAAACAAAAAAGTTTAAGAATATTTTTTCATTTTAAAATAGAATAAGATTTAAAACAATGAAACAATTCCGTAAATAAACATACAAGCATTATCAACTTACTGCAAATGGACATTTTTATTAACATTTGTTACATAAAATCAGGACTGAAAATATTAACCCAGCCAGCAATTTCATATCTACCCGATGTTGGGCCAATATTCTTTTAATACCGGATAGATATCTATCTGATATCGCTTTGCCCATCGGATTCAAGTCGGACCAATATCTTGCCGGCATGTTATCGGGCACATATAAATATAGCCGTCTATCCGTCATTGGTCCTATATTCATCAGATATTGGTTACAAGTCGGACCGATATCTTGGTTATTCTAAATTAATGTCGGCAATACACAGGGTCGTTGTCGGGCAGACATCACTTAATGCATCTGCCCGTCAAAGGTCCGATACTCCTTTTATCATCACATTAGTGATTTTCGTCAAAAATCACCGAAATAATTATTTCACAATTTTTTCACCAAAATTCCAGCATTTAAAATTTTTCGTAACAAGCTTGATTAAACCTCAATTACAAAGAGAAACAAAGTGTAAAAAACTATAGTTTATTTAGACTACAGCATATACTTTTACACATCATCTCATCTTACAACAAAGAACAAACCATTTAAAAATGCACATAGTGAAATGAATAAAAAAGATGCCAACAAGAGCTGCTCGACTATACGCTAGTACTATACGCCGCTTTGTCTTAAAAATAAATGCATAAATAATATTAGAAAGGGCCATAATTTGCATTAAGAGTTATATTTCTTGATAAGTTCAGTTGTTGGGATAAATCAAGTGGCTACTGAGATATTGACTTAAATGAAGTTACACACAAAACATTAGCCATATTTTTTAAGTACAAAAATAAAGGCCATAATTAACATTATATGCAAGATGGAGTATGTTATCGTACTCAATTATTTAGCTGGTGTAATGGATGAGACTCCTTCTATAAAATTGCAATGTAATATATCAAGAGGCTACTGAGGTATGGACTTTAATTTAGTTGCATGCAAAACTTTAACCAGAATTTTTAAGTAAAGAAATAAAGACCCATAATTTGCATTAAATGCACTATTGAGTAATCATGCTTGATTTTAGCAGTTGGTGTGATGGTTGGGAAGCCTTGCATAAGGTTCCTATGCAATAAAGTAGATGCTAAGTTATAATGTAATTGGTACTTGCACGCAAAACTTTAACCGAAGTGTGCCGCCGACGCCAGGGTAGAGTACTATAGCTCTCCTTATTCTTCCAATAGTCGAGCTTAAAATAGATACGACTATCATACACATTGAAAATAACGTGTTGGAAGTTATCTTTGTTTATAGGGTGTAATAGTTTACAATGAATTTAGATAGTGTTGCTCAAAGTCAAATTATTTATCAATTAGAGTTAAGGCTTTAAACAATATATACAGGCATGAGAATGCTTGATCACAAAACTTGTTGAAAATGGGATCAACCCCTTTCAGCTCACAAAAGGTTAGTAAATTCTGAACATATCAGATCAATTACAAAACATTTTAAAATGAACACGGCAAAATCAGCTGATTCACTGAAAATATTCATGTTATGTTTTCAAGTGATCACAGTAAAACAAAATATTTTCAAAACATATAAACCTATAATACGCCAAACATGAAATACATATAAGAAGGACTAGTTATTTGACTAGAGTTAATTGCATGAGAACAAAATAACACTATACACTTCTACAATGATAGAAAAATACAAAACTACCATTACATGTGATAAATAACTAGTTGTTATATGGTAAGAATTATATCGTGACTTTCGCCATGTATCAAAAAGTCTTGGTCTTGCTAGCATTACAATAACTCATCACTGTGACCCTTGATTACAAATTTTATTAAATTGCTGTTCCCAAAATAAAAACAATAAATTTAAAGTTGGAGCGACCTTGCTTGTTCATATGAAGCCGTCCTGCACACATAACAATGATTCATGACATTGTTACCAAGTTATTTAAAACACGTCATTTTGGTTATTTGGATTGATCCATTCGCATTGAAGTCACAAGTTCACTACTTCACACCTGTATTACGTCGCGTTGGGTGGGTAAAAACGCAACCTGTGGCCTCGACAGATACGTGTTTACATACCAATCTCAACATGATACAGATCACCAAAAAAGCGTCATGATATTCACTATTTGTTTAATTATAAGTCATCATCTTCCATATCCATATTGTCCACATCCATCGTTGTCATTTTTTTCTTTCTGCCTTCATCTCGGTATTTTGCATTTCTCAGCCAGACCTTGATGTTCATCTCCGTTTCAGTGTTTGGCATCTGTTGAAGTTGCGATGAACAGCTCCTGTACACATTACAAAGTAAGTTTTAGTAAAAGTAACTAAATCCGGAGTGTGTGAAAAACAGTGGTTTATGGCCTACTGGGACTACTTGAAATGACACTTAAAGAATAGATAATCTGTATTATCCTCTGCATGTGATGTTTTCTTATAAAAACAATATGCAATAACTTTGTTTTTCACTTTGAGAATTTATTGTTTATTAAACTTTTTTACAACAATATTCATTATTACAGAAGGCTTAAATTAGGCCTCTAAGCAGTTTTGTTATTTTTTTTTTGATAATTTGCCATTAAAGATTTAACAGGCCTGGAATTCAAGCACATACGAACCCTGCCGGACACAGCCTTCTATACTCGTATGTGCACCCATATATCAAGCATTTTGTGACGATCAAAATCTGTGTGATTACCTTGACCTTTGTGGAAGGGCAAAGGCTTTGGACAGGCCATGCCATCTACATGTGCCAAGTTATAGCATCCCAAACAGGTAAGTCGGTCCGTCTGGACGGGATATTAAAACATACATGAGTAATGAACTACACAAAGCTAGCTATCTATCACTTACGGATGATAACTGATGTTATCCGCAATGGCTGGAAGGCATTCTTTCCCTTGGCTCCAGTCCAGTTGTAGTTTGTCGCCAATGTACTGGTAATTACATACTTCATGACACGTTTTGTCATCAACTTCTGAGATGCACCACCAATAGTTGCAATATGGTCAATCTAAATTGAAAAAACCAACAACAAAATTATATGTGTATGACAAACATACAAGAAATGAGTCAAAACAATGGCTAATTTAAGGAATCCAAACAGATTAAACTGTTTTTTATGTATTAGGTCTTCATAGAAAAGCAGTATGTTTTGTAAATATGTATTTTAGGATTTGCAATAAAAAAATAATATATTTATGAGGTGTTGGACTGAAGAGAAAATAGCTTACCAACAACTTTTCCACTGCTTGCCCTTTAAGCTGATCCTCTGTGTGGTTCACCTCCTCCATGCTGCTCATTGGAAATGAGATCTCTTCTGGGCATTGACAATCACTCCTTTCGGACGTCGTTTGTGCAACCAGATTTGTTAGAAGTACTCGTTGTGCTATCTGTTTTGCTTTTATTTCCTCTAGGAGAATGAAGAAACGTATATCTCTTTCTGTACAAGAGAAGGCAATTGTTTATATCTTAAGTGAGCTAGTAGTGATTGATTTTTATACCCTCACAGACGAAGTTTGAGGGGGTATATAGGAGTGAGCTTGTCGGTCGGTCGGTCGGTCGGTCTGTCAGTCGGTCTGTCTGTCGGTCGGTCGGTCGGTCGGTCGGTCGGTCGATCGGTCTGTCGGTCGGTCGGTCGGTCGGTCGGTCGGTTTTCATGGTTTCCGGACGATAACTCATGAAAGGCTAGACAGATTTGAAAAGTTTTTGGTACATAGGTGTAACATCAGAAGATACAGGTAAGTTCGATATTGGGGCTGGTGGAGCCAAGGTCAAGGTCACTGTTACTAAAAATAGAAAACGGTTTCCGGACGATAACTCATGAAAGGCTTGACAGATTTAAAAAAATAAATTGGTACACAGGTGAAACATCAGAAGATACAGGTCAAGTTCGATATTGGGGCTGGTGGGGCCAAGATCAAGGTCACTGTTACTAAAAAAAGAAAAACGGTTTCCGGACGATAACTCATGAAAGGCTAGGCGGATCTGAACAATTTTTGGTACACAGGTGTAACATCAGAAGATACAGATCAAGTCAGTGAGCTTGTCGGTCGGTCGGTCGGTCGGTCGGTCGGTTTTCATGGTTTCCGGACGATAACTCATGAAAGGCTAGACAGATTAAAAAAAAAATGGTACACAGGAGTAACATCAGAAGATACAGGTCAAGTTCAATATTTGGACTTGTGTGGCCAAGGTCAAGGTCACTGTTACTAAAAATAGAAAAACGGTTTCCGAACGATAACTCATGAAAGGCTTGACAGATTTTAAATTTTTTTGGTACACAGGTGTAACATCAGAAGATACAGGTCAAGTTCGATATTGGGGCTGGTGGGGCCAAGTTCAAGGTCACTGTTACTAAAAAAAGAAAAACGGTTTCCGGACGATAACTCATGAAAAGCTAAACGGATTTGAACATTTTTTGGTACACAGGTGTAACATCAGAAGATACAGATCTAGTTCGATATTGGGGCTGGTGGGGTCAAGGTCACTGTTACTAAAAATAGAAAAATGGTTTCCGGACGATAACTCATGAAAGGCTTGACAGATTTGAACATTTTTTGTTACACAAGTGTAACATCAGAAGATACAGGTCAAGTTCGATAGATCCTTCAAAAACTAAATGAGCAAATATTTAACTTAGTAATTGACCCTTTGAAAGATGAACAAACAAAACAAATCCAGTATGCTTCATTTGAACCTGATGCCAGTGGAATTCCAGCAGAACTTAAGTATGGCATATTTGCCACAGTAGTGCTTACTACAAATATTGACCTGTCAGATGGACTTGTTAATTCGGCTATAGGAACAGTCCCGGGATTTATTCCCAGGTGGATAAGGATGCATTCAAGCCCAAATATGTACTTGTAAAATTTGATGATGATCGTGTTGGAGGAAAAGCTCGTGAATGCTCTAGATGTCTTATTCCAGAAGGGATCAGCTAGAGCATCAGCTAGTTTTTCTTGTCAGCAGTGTAACTTCTAAATTACTCAACAGATTTAAATAAAACAATACATGCATGATAAAAGAAGATGCAGTGTGCAGTAACCTTGGAGTTATGGCCTCTTTTCAAAGGAATGGTTTGCCATTCCTGTGTCCAGGCGGCATTTGGGGGTATTCGTCACGCCTGTGACAGCTCTAGTTTTTAACAAAACCGAAGGTGAAAGCCTAGTAAAACTATATTATGGCTGGTGTAATATTCTAATTTCCTTATATTAGTGCTTGAAAAACGTTTTAAGACTGGTGTAATATATTCATATTACATTATCTCTTAGCGTTATAGGCAGTAAAGTTAAATTTCATTATCATTATATTGTACCTTACTGTTGATCATTGCCAAACAGTGCAGGTAAATAATATGTTATTGATATACAAATAACAATAACCTCTAAAACAATTTTATTATTCAAGAAAATGTGTATGAAATGAGGGTCAAATGTAACTCATTGTTTGTATTCGAAGACTCAGCTGCGAAAGGGCAAAAGTAGAGTTGAATTAAACCGATTGCCACTAAACCGGGTTTATGTTTAAACGTTTTGCTACTGAGCATGTTTCTGTAGCTTTTTGCATAAATACTGAAGCAATGAAAGTGTAAATTTTAAACAAAATATTAAAAAAATGGCCTAATTTTTCGAAACTTAAGCATAGCAAGCTTAATAAACTTTTTGCATTCAGCCAAATAGCTACATGTACTATATAAAATCGATTTAAATAAATAAGGAAGTAAATGTTACAAAGATTAAAGAAGAGCAACATACATGTAGTGAGCTTAGCTTAATTCTGTTACATAGAATCAGCCGATGCTAAATATGCCTGAATATATTCATAACAATAAAACTTATCAACTTACCACGAATCACATTGACTGTTTTTGACTGGTTGTTGCAAGGGGGTTGGGGTTCTGTCAACTTATCTGGACGTGGCGATGCAACTGTTGTATTCAGTCTGATAGGTGTGTGTAAGGCAGACCTGCTTTGACATTCTGGATGTGGCGATGCTACTGTTGTATTCAGTCTGATAGGTGTGTGTAAGGCAGACCTGCTTTGACATTCTGGATGTGGCGATGCTACTGTTGTATTCAGTCTGATAGGTGTGTGTAAGGCAGACCTGCTTTGACATTCAGGATGTGGCGATTCTACTGTTGTATTCGGTCTGATAGGTGTGTGTAAGGCAGACCTGCTTTGACATTATGGATGTGGCGATGCGTCTGCTGTATTCAGTGTGATAGGTGTGTGCAAGGCATACCTGCTTTGACATTCTGGATGTGGCGATGCTACTGTTGTATTCGGTCTAATAGCTGTGTGTAAAGCAGACCTGCTTGGACATTCTGGATGTGGCGATGCTACTGGTGTATTCGGTCTGATAGGTGTGTGTAAGGCAGACCAGCTTGGACATTCTGGATTTGGCAATGTTACTGTTGTATTCGGTCTGATAGGTGTGTGTAAAGCAGACCTGCTTGGGCATTCTGGATGTGGCGATGCTACTGTTGTATTCGGTCTGATAGGTGTGTGTAAAGCAGACCTGCTTTGACATTCTGGATGTGGCGATGCTACTGTTGTATTCGGTCTGATAGGTGTGTGTAAAGCAGAGCTGCTTGGACATTCTGGATGTGGCGATGCTACTGTTGTATTCGGTCTGATAGGTGTGTGTAAAGCAGACCTGCTTGGACATTCTGGATGTGGCGATGCTACTGTTGTATTCGGTCTGATAGCTGTGTGTAAAGCAGACCTGCTTGGACATTCTGGATGTGGCGATGCTACTGGTGTATTCGGTCTGATAGGTGTGTGTAAGGCAGACCTGCTTTGACATTCTGGATGTGGCAATGTTACTGTTGTATTCGGTCTGATAGGTGTGTGTAAAGCAGACCTGCTTGGGATTCTGGATGCGGCGATGCTACTGTTGTATTCGGTCTGATAGGTGTGTGTAAAGCAGACCTGCTTGGACATTCTGGATGTGGCGATGCTACTGTTGTATTCGGTCTGATAGGTGTGTGTAAAGCAGACCTGCTTGGACATTCTGGATGTGGCGATGCTACTGTTGTATTCGGTCTGATAGGTGTATGTAAAGCAGACCTGCTTGGACATTCTGGATGTGGCGATGCTACTGTTGTATTAGGTCTGATAGGTGTGTGTAAAGCAGACCTGCTTGGACATTCTGGATGTGGCGATGCTACTGTTGTATTCAGTCTGATAGGTGTGTGTAAAGCAGACCTGCTTTGACATTCTGGATGTGGCGATTCTACTGTTGTATTCAGTCTGATAGGTGTGTGTAAGGCAGACCTGCTTTGACATTCTGGATGTGGCGATGCAACTGTTGTATTCAGCCTGAAAGGTGTGTGTAAGGCAGACCTGCTTTGACATTCTGGATGTTGCGATGCTACTGTTGTATTCAGTCTGATAGGTGTGTGTAAGGCAGACCTGCTCTGACATTCTGGATAAGGCGATGTTACTGTTGTATTCGGTCTGATAGGTGTGTGTAAGGCAGACCTGCTTTGACATTCTGGATGTGGCGATGCTACTGTTGTATTCGGTCTGATAGGTGTGTGTAAAGCAGACCTGCTTGGACATTCTGGATGTAGCGATGCTACTGTTGTATTCAGTCTGATAGGTGTGTGTAAAGCAGACCTGCTTGGACATTCTGGATGTGGCGATGCTACTGTTGTATTCAGTCTGATAGGTGTATGTAAAGCAGACCTGCTTGGACATTCTGGATGTGGCGATACTACTGTTGTATTCGGTCTGATAGGTGTGTGTAAAGCAGACCTGCTTTGACATTCTGGATGTGGCGATGCTACTGTTGTATTTGGTCTGATAGGTGTGTGTAAGGCAGACCTGCTTTGACATTCTGGATGTGGCGATACTACTGTTGTATTCGGTCTGATAGGTGTGTGTAAAGCAGACCTGCTTTGACATTCTGGATGTGGCGATGCTACTGTTGTATTCGGTCTGATAGGTGAGTGTAAGGCAGACCTGCTTTGACATTCTGGATGTTGCGATGCTACTGTTGTATTCAGTCTGATAAGTGTGTGTAAGGCAGACCTGCTTTGACATTCTGGATGTGGCGATGCTACTGTTGTATTTAGTCTGATAGGTGTGTGTAAAGCAGACCTGCTTGGACATTCTGGATGTCGCGATGCTACTGTTGTATTCAGTCTGATAGGTGTGTGTAAGGCAGACCTGCTTTGACATTCTGGATGTGGCGATGCTTCTGTTGTTTTCAGTCTGATAGGTTTGTGTAAGGCAGACCTGCTTTGACATTCTGGATGTGGCGATGCTACTGTTTTATTCAGTCTGATAGGTGTGTGTAAAGCAGACCTGCTTGGACATTCTGGATGTCGCGATGCTACTGTTGTATTCAGTCTGATAGGTGTGTGTAAGGCAGACCTGCTTTGACATTCTGGATGTGGCGATGCTTCTGTTGTTTTCAGTCTGATAGTTGTGTTTAAGGCAGACCTGCTTTGACATTCTGGATGTGGCGATGCTACTGTTGTTTTCGGTCTGATAGGTGTGTGTAAAGCAGACCTGCTTGGACATTCTGTATGTAGCGATGCTACTGTTGTATTCAGTCTGATATGTGTGTGTAAAGCAGACCTGCTTGTACATTCTGGATGTGGCGATGCTACTGTTGTATTCAGTCTGATAGGTGTATGTAAAGCAGACCTGCTTGGACATTCTGGATGTGGCGATACTACTGTTGTATTCGGTCTGATAGGTGTGTGTAAAGCAGACCTGCTTTGACATTCTGGATGTGGCGATGCTACTGTTGTATTTGGTCTAATAGGTGTGTGTAAGGCAGACCTGCTTTGACATTCTGGATGTGGCGATGCTACTGTTGTATTCAGTCTGATAGGTGTTTGTAAGGCAGACCTGCTTTGACATTCTGGATGCGGCGATGCTACTGTTGTATTCAATCTGATAGGTGTGTGTAAGGCAGACCTGTTTGGACATTCTGGATGTGGCGATACTACTGTTGTTTTCGATCTGATAGGTGTGTGTAAAGCAGACCTGCTTTGACATTCTGGATGTGGCGATAATAATGTTGTATTCAGTCTGATAGGTGTGTGTAAGGCAGACCTGCTTTGACATTCTGGATGTTGCGATGCTACTGTTGTATTCAGTCTGATAGGTGTTTGTAAGGCAGACCTGCTTTGACATTCTGGATGCGGCGATGCTACTGTTGTATTCACTCTGATAGGTGTGTGTAAGGCAGACCTGTTTGGATATTCTGGATGTGGCGATATTACTGTTGTATTCAGTCTGATAGGTGTGTGTAAGGCAGACCTGTTTGGACATTCTGGATGTGGCGATGCTTCTGTTGTATTCAGTCTGATAGGTGTTTGTAAGGCAGACCTGCTTTGACATTCTGGATGTTGCGATGCTACTGTTGTATTCAGTCTGATAGTTGTTTGTAAGGCAGACCTGTTTTGACATTTTGGATGCGGCGATGCTACTGTTGTATTCACTCTGATAGGTGTGTGTAAGGTAGACCTGTTTGGACATTCTGGATGTGGCGATGCTACTGTTGTATTCAGTCTGATAGGTGTGTGTAAGGCAGACCTGCTTTGACATTCTGGATGTGGCGATGCTTCTGTTGTTTTCAGTCTGATAGTTGTGTTTAAGGCAGACCTGCTTTGACATTCTGGATGTGGCGATGCTACTGTTGTATTTGGTCTGATAGGTGTGTGTAAAGCAGAGCTGCTTGGACATTCTGGATGTCGCGATGCTACTGTTGTATTCAGTCTGATAGGTGTGTGTAAGGCAGACCTGCTTTGACATTCTGGATGTGGCGATGCTTCTGTTGTATTCAGTCTGATAGTTGTGTGTAAGGCAGACCTGCTTTGACATTCTGGATGTTGCGATTCTACTGTTGTATTCAGTCTGATAGGTGTGTGTAAAGCAGACCTGCTTTGACATTCTGGATGTGGCGATGCTACTGTTGTATTCAGTCTGATAGGTGTGTGTAAAGCAGACCTGCTTTGACATTCTGGATGTGGCGATGCTACTGTTGTATTCAGTCTGATAGGTTTGTGTAAGGCAGACCTGCTTTGACATTCTGGATGTGGCGATGCTACTGTTGTATTTAGTCTGATAGGTGTGTGTAAGGCAGACCTGCTTTGACAATCTGGATGTGGCGATGCTACTGTTGTATTCAGTCTGATAGGTGTGTATAAAGCAGAACTGCTTTGACATTCTGGATGTGGCGATACTACTGTTGTATTTAGTCTGATAGGTGTGTGTAAGGCAGACCTGCTTTGACCTTCTGGATGTGGCGATGCTTCTATTGTATTCAGTCTGATAGGTGTGTGTAAGGCAGACCTGCTTTGACATTCTGGATGCGGCGATGCTACTGTTCTATTTAGTCTGATAGGTGTGTGTAAGTCAAACCTGCATTGACATTCTGGATGTTGCGATGCTACTGTTGTATTCGGTCTGATAGGTGTGTGTAAAGCAGACTCGTTTTGACATTCTGGATGTGGCGATGTTACTGTTGTATTCGGTCTGATAGGTGTGTGTAAATCAGACCTGCTTTGACTTTCTAGATGTGGCGATGCTACTGTTGTATATAGTCTGATAGGTGTGTGTAAAGCAGACCTGCTTTGCCATTCTAGATGTGGCGATGCTACTGTTGTATTCGGTCTGATAGGTGTGTGTAAAGCAGACCTGCTCGGACATTTTGGATGTGACGATGCTACTGTTGTATTCGGTCTAATAGGTGTGTGTAAGGCAGACCTGCTTGGACATTCTGGATGTGGCGATGCTACTGTTGTATTCGATCTGATAGGTGTGTGTAAAGCAGACCTGCTTTGACATTCTGGATGTGGCGATAATAATGTTGTATTCAGTCTGATAGCTGTGTGTAAGGAAGACCTGCTTTGACATTCTGGATGTTGCGATGCTACTGTTGTATTCAGTCTGATAGGTGTTTGAAAGGCAGACCTGCTATGACATTCTGGATGCGGCGATGCTACTGTTGTATTCACTCTGATAGGTGTGTTTAAGGCAGACCTGCTTGGACATTCTGGATGTGGCGATGTTACTGTTGTATTCAGTCTGATAGGTGTGTGTAAGGCAGACCTGCTTTGACATTTTGGATGTGGCGATGCTACTGTTGTATTCAGTCTGATAGATGTGTGTAAAGCAGATGTGCTTGGACATTCTGGATGTTGCGATGCTTCTGTTGTATTCAGTCTGATAGGTGTGTGTAAGGCAGACGTACTTTGACATTCTGGATGTGGCGATGCTACTGTTGTATTTAGTCTGATAGGTGTGTGTAAGGCGGACCTGCTTTGACAATCTGGATGTGGCGATGCTACTGTTGTATTCAGTCTGATAGCTGTGTATAAAGCAGACCTGCTTTGACATTCTGGATGTGGCGATACTACTTTTGTATTTAGTCTGATAGGTGTGTGTAAGGCAGACCTGCTTTGACATTCTGGATGTGGCGATGCTTCTGTTGTATTCAGTCTGATAGGTGTGTGTAAGGCAGACCTGCTTTAACATTCTGGATGCGGCGATGCTACTGTTCTATTTAGTCTGATAGGTGTGTGTAAGGCAAACCTGCATTGACATTCTGGATGTTGCGATGCTACTGTTGTATTCGGTCTGATAGGTGTGTGTAAAGCAGATTCGTTTTGACATTCTGGATGTGGCGATGTTACTGTTGTATTCGGTCTGATAGGTGTGTGTAAAGCAGACCTGCTTTGCCATTCTAGATGTGGCGATGCTACTGTTGTATATAGTCTGATAGGTGTGTGTAAAGCAGACCTGCTTGGACATTCTAGATGTGGCGGTGCTACTGTTTTATTCGGTCTGATAGGTGTGTGTAAAGCAGACCTGCTCGGACATTTTGGATGTAACGATGCTACTGTTGTATTCGGTCTAATAGGTGTGTGTAAGGCGGACCTGCTTGGACATTCTGGATGTGGCGATGCTACTGTTGTATTCGGTCTGATAGGTGTGTGTAAAGCAGACCTTCTTGGACATTCTGGATATGGCGATGCTACTGTTGTATTCAGTCTGATAGGTGTGTGTAAGGCAAACCTGCATTGACATTCTGGATGTTGCGATTCTACTGTTGTATTCGGTCTGATAGGTGTGTGTAAAGCAGACTGGCTTTGACCTTCTGGATGTGGCTATGTTACTGTTGTATTCGGTCTGATAGGTGTGTGTAAAGCAGACCTGCTTTGATATTCTAGATGTGGCGATGCAACTGTTGTATATAGTCTGATAGGAGTGTGTAAAGCAGACCTGCTTGGACATTATAGATGTGGCGGTGCTACTGTTGTATTCGGTCTGATAGGTGTGTGTAAAGCAGACCTGCTTGGACATTTTGGATGTGACGATGCTTCTGTTGTATTCGGTCAGATAGGTGTGTGTAAGGCAGACCTGCTTGGACATTCTGGATGTGGCGATGCTACTGTTGTATTCGGTCTGATAGGTGTGTGTAAAGCAGACCTGCTTGTACATTCTGGATGTGACGATGCTACTGTTGTATTCGGTCTGATAGGTGTGTGTAAAGCAGACCTGCTTGGACATTCTGGATGTGGCGATGCTACTGTTGTATTAGGTAAGATAGGTGTGTGTAAAGCAGACTTGCTTGGACAATCTAGATGTGGCGGTGCTACTGTTTTATTCGGACTGATAGGTGTGTGTAAGGCAGACCTGCTTGGACATTATGGATGTGACGATGCTACTGTTGTATTCGGTCTGATAGGTGTGTGTAAAGCAGATCTGCTTGGACATTCTGGATGTGGCGATGCTACTGTTGTATTCAGTCTGATAGGTGTGTGTAAAGCAGACCTGCTTGGACATTCTGGATGTTGCGATGCTACTGTTGTATTCGGTCTGATAGGTGTGTGTAAAGCAGACTCGTTTTGACATTCTGGATGTGGCGATGTTACTGTTGTATTCGGTCTGATAGGTGTGTGTAAAGCAAATCTGCTTGGACATTCTGGAAGTGGCGATGCTACTGTTGTATTCGGTCTGATAGGTGTATGTAAAGCAGATGTGCTTGGACATTCTGGATGTGACGATTCTACTGTTGTATTCGGTCTGATAGGTGTGTGTAAAGCAGACCTGCTTGGACATTCTGGATGTGGCGATGCTACTGTTGTATAAGGTCAGATAGGTGTGTGTAAAGCAGACTTGCTTGGACAATCTAGATGTGGCGGTGCTACTGTTGTATTCGGTCTGATAGGTGTGTGTAAAGCAGACCTGCTTGGACATTCTGGATGTGACGATGCTACTGTTGTATTCGGTCTGATAGGTGTGTGTAAAGCAGATCTGCTTGGACATTCTGGATGTGGCGATGCTACTGTTGTAGTCGGTCTGATAGGTGTGTGTAAAGCAGACCTGCTTGGACATTCTGGATGTTGCGATGCTACTGTTGTATTCGGTCTGATAGGTGTGTGTAAAGCAGACTCGTTTTGACATTCTGGATGTGGCGATGTTACTGTTGTATTCGGTCTGATAGGTGTGTGTAAAGCAAACCTGCTTGGACATTCTGGATGTGGCGATGCTACTGTTGTATTCAGTCTGATAGGTGTGTGTAAAGCAGACCTGCTTGGACATTCTGGATGTGACGATGCTACTGTTGTATTCGGTCTGATAGGTGTGTGTAAAGCAGATCTGCTTGGACATTCTGGATGTGGCGATGCTACTGTTGTATTAGGTCAGATAGGTGTGTGTAAAGCAGACTTGCTTGGACATTCTAGATGTGGCGGTGCTACTGTTGTATTCGGTCTGATAGGTGTGTGTAAAGCAGACCTGCTTGGACATTCTGGATGTGACGATGCTACTGTTGTATTCGGTCAGATAGGTGTGTGTAAGGCAGACCTGCTTGTACATTCTGGATGTGGCGATGCTACTGTTGTATTCGATCTGATAGGTGTGTGTAAAGCAGACCTGCTTTGACATTCTGGATGTGGCGATAATAATGTTGTATTCAGTCTGATAGCTGTGTGTAAGGCAGACCTGTTTTGACATTCTGGATGTTGCGATGTTACTGTTGTATTCAGTCTGATAGGTGTTTGTAAGGCAGACTTGCTTTGACATTCTGGATGCGGCGATGCTACTGTTGTATTCACTCTGATAGGTGTGTGTAAGGCTGACCTGCTCGGACATTCTGGATGTGGCGATGTTACTGTTGTATTCAGTCTGATAGGTGTGTGTAAAGCAGACCTGCTTTGACATTCTAGATGCGGCGATGCTACTGTTGTATTCAGTCTGATAGGTGTGTGTAAAGCAGACGTGCTTGGACATTCTGGATGTGGCGATGCTTCTGTTGTATTCAGTCTGATAGGTGTGTGTAAGGCAGATCTGCTTGGACATTCTGGATGTGGCGATGCTAATGTTGTATTCAGTCTGATAGGTGTGTGTAATGCAGACCTGCTTTGACATTCTGGATGTGGCGATGCTACTGTTGTATTCGGTCTGATAGGTGTGTGTAATGCAGACCTGCTTGGACATTCTAGATGTGGCGGTGCTACTGTTGTATTCGGTCTGATAGGTGTGTGTAAGGCAGACCTGCTTGGACATTCTGGATGTGGCGATGCTACTGTTGTATTCGGTCTGATAGGTGTATGTAAAGCAGACCTGCTTGGACATTCTGGATGTGGCGATGCTACTGTTGTATTCGGTCTGATAGGTGTGTGTACAGCAGATCTGCTTGGACATTCTGGATGTGGCGGTGCTACTGTTGTTTTCGGTCAGATAGGTGTGTGTAAAGCAGACTTGCTTGGACATTCTAGATGAGGCGGAGCTACTCTTGTATTCGGTCTGATAGGTGTGTGTAAAGCAGACCTGCTTGGACATTCTGGATGTGACGATGCTACTGTTGTATTTAGTCTGATAGGTGTGTGTAAGGCAGATCTGCTTGGACATTCTGGATGTGGCGATGCTACTGTTGTATTCGATCTGATAGGTGTGTGTAAAGCAGACCTGCTTTGACATTCTGGATGTGGCGATAATAATGTTGTATTCAGTCTGATAGGTGTGTGTAAGGCAGACCTGTTTTGACATTCTGGATGTTGCGATGCTACTGTTGTATTCAGTCTGATAGGTGTTTGTAAGGCAGAACTGCTTTGACATTTTGGATGCGGCGATGCTACTGTTGTATTCACTCTGATAGGTGTGTGTAAGGCAGACCTGCTTGGACATTCTGGATGTGGCGATGTTACTGTTGTATTAGGTCTGATAGGTGTGTGTAAGGCAGACCTGCTTTGACATTCTGGATGTGGCGATGCTACTGTTGTATTCAGTCTGATAGGTGTGTGTAAAGCAGACGTGCTTGGACATTCTGGATGTTGCAATGCTTCTGTTGTATTCAGTCTGATAGGTGTGTGTAAGGCAGACGTACTTTGACATTCTGGATGTGGCGATGCTATTGTTGTATTCAGTCTGATATTTGTGTGTAAGGCAGACCTGCTTTGACATTCTGGATGTGGCGTTGCTACTGTTGTATTCGGTCTGATAGGTGTGTGTAAAACAAACTCGTTTTGACATTCTGGATGTGGCGATGTTACTGTTGTATTCAGTCTGATAGGTGTGTGTAAAGCAGACCTGCATGGACATTCTGGATGTGGCGATGCTACTGTTATATTCGGTCTGATAGGTGTGTGTAAAGCAGACCTGCTTGGACATTCTGGATGTGGCGATGCTACTGTTGTATTCGGTCTGATAGGTGTGTGTAAAGCAGACCTGCTTGGACATTGTGGATGTGGCGATGCTACTGTTGTATTCTGTCTGATAGGTGTGTGTAAAGCAGACCTGCTTTGACATTCTGGATGTGGCGATGCTACTGTTGTATTCGGACTGATAGGTGTGTGTAAAGCAGACCTGCTTGGACATTCTGGATGTGGCGATTCTACTGTTGTATTCGGTCTGATAGGTGTGTGTAAAGCAGACCTGCTTGGACATTCTGGATGTGGCGATGCTACTGTTGTATTCGGTCTGATAGGTGTGTGTAAAGCAGACCTGCTTGGACATTCTGGATGTGGCGATGCTACTGTTGTATTCGGTCTGATAGGTGTGTGTAAAGCAGAACAGCTTGGACATTCTGGATGTGGCGATGCCACTGTTGTATTCGGTCTTATAGGTGTGTGTAAAGCAGACCTGCTTGAACATTCTGGATGTGAGGATGCTATTGTTGAATTCAGTCTGATAGGTGTGTGTAAAGCAGACCTGCTTTGATATTCTGAATGTGGCGATGCTACTGTTGTATTCGGTCTGATAGGTGTGTGTAAAGCAGACCTGCTTTGACATTCTGGATGTGGAGATGCTACTGTTGTATTCAGTCTGATAGGTGTGTGTAAGGCAGACCTGCTTTGGCATTCTGGATGTGGCGATGCTACTGTTGTATTCAGTTTAAAGGTGTGTGTAAGGCAGACCTGCTTTGACATTCTGGATGTGGCGATGCTACTGTTTTATTCAGTCTGATAGATTTGTGTAAGGCAGACCTGCTTTGACATTCTGGATGTGGCGATGCTACTGTTGTATTCAGTCTGATAGGTGTGTGTAAGGCAGACCTGCTTTGACATTCTGGATGTGGCGATGCTACTGTTGTATTCAGTCTGATAGGTGTGTGTAAAGCAGACCTGCTTTGACATTATTGATGTAGCGATGCTACTGTTGTATTCAGTCTGATAGGTGTGTGTAAAGCAGACTTGCTTGGGCATTCTGTATGTGGCGATGGTACTGTTGTATTCGGTCTGATAGGTGTATGTAAAGCAGACTCGCTTGGACATTCTGGATGTGGCGATGTTACTGTTGTATTAGGTCTGATAGGTGTGTGTAAGGCAGACCTGCTTTGACATTCTGGATGTGGCGATGCTACTGTTGTATTCAGTCTGATAGGTGTGTGTAAAGCAGACGTGCTTGGACATTCTGGATGTTGCAATGCTTCTGTTGTATTCAGTCTGATAGGTGTGTGTAAGGCAGACGTACTTTGACATTCTGGATGTGGCGATGCTATTGTTGTATTCAGTCTGATATTTGTGTGTAAGGCAGACCTGCTTGGACATTCTGGATGTGGCGATGCTACTGTTGTATTCGGTCTGATAGGTGTGTGTAAAACAAACTCGTTTTGACATTCTGGATGTGGCGATGTTACTGTTGTATTCAGTCTGATAGGTGTGTGTAAAGCAGACCTGCTTGGACATTCTGGATGTGGCGATGCTACTGTTATATTCGGTCTGATAGGTGTGTGTAAAGCAGACCTGCTTGGACATTCTGGATGTGGCGATGCTACTGTTGTATTCGGTCTGATAGGTGTGTGTAAAGCAGACCTGCTTGGACATTCTGGATGTGGCGATGCTACTGTTGTATTCTGTCTGATAGGTGTGTGTAAAGCAGACCTGCTTGGACATTCTGGATGTGGCCATGCTACTGTTGTATTCGGACTGATAGGTGTGTGTAAAGCAGACCTGCTTGGACATTCTGGATGTGGCGATTCTACTGTTGTATTCGGTCTGATAGGTGTGTGTAAAGCAGAACTGCTTGGACATTCTGGATGTGGCGATGCTACTGTTGTATTAGGTCTGATAGGTGTGTGTAAAGCAGACCTGCTTGGACATTCTGGATGTGGCGATGCTACTGTTGTATTCGGTCTGATAGGTGTGTGTAAAGCAGACCTGCTTGGACATTCTGGATGTGACGATGCTACTGTTGTATTCGGTCTAATAGGTGTGTGTAAAGCAGAACAGCTTGGACATTCTGGATGTGGCGATGCCACTGTTGTATTCGGTCTTATAGGTGTGTGTAAAGCAGACCTGCTTGGACATTCTGGATGTGAGGATGCTATTGTTGAATTCAGTCTGATAGGTGTGTGTAAAGCAGACCTGCTTTGATATTCTGAATGTGGCGAGGCTACTGTTGTATTCGGTCTGATAGGTGTGTGTAAAGCAGACCTGCTTTGACATTCTGGATGTGGAGATGCTACTGTTGTATTCAGTCTGATAGGTGTGTGTAAGGCAGACCTGCTTTGGCATTCTGGATGTGGCGATGCTACTGTTGTATTCAGTTTAAAGGTGTGTGTAAGGCAGACCTGCTTTGACATTCTGGATGTGGCGATGCTACTGTTTTATTCAGTCTGATATATTTGTGTAAGGCAGACCTGCTTTGACATTCTGGATGTGGCGATGCTACTGTTGTATTCAGTCTGATAGGTGTGTGTAAGGCAGACCTGCTTTGACATTCTGGATGTGGCGATGCTACTGTTGTATTCAGTCTGATAGGTGTGTGTAAAGCAGACCTGCTTTGACATTATTGATGTAGCGATGCTACTGTTGTATTCAGTCTGATAGGTGTGTGTAAAGCAGACTTGCTTGGGCATTCTGTATGTGGCGATGGTACTGTTGTATTCGGTCTGATAGGTGTGTGTAAAGCAGACTTGCTTGGACATTCTAGATGTAGCGATGTTACTGTTGTATTCAGTCTGATAGGTGTGTGTAAAGAAGACCTGCTTGGACATTCTGGATGTGGCGATGCTATTGTTGTACTCGTTCAGATAGGAGGTGTTGGTAAAGCAGACTTACTTGGATATGTTCTCGATGTGGCGATGCTACCGTTGTATTCAGTCTGATTGGAGTAGTAGGTAAAGCAGACTCGCTTGGACGTTCTAAAGCGTGTCGTCTGCTAATCATCTGTAAGGAATTAATAATTACCACTTCAAATCCAATTATCATTATTATTTTAAGTACAATGGATGAGTTCAAAAATTCAGCGAAACAGAATCTGCTGCTGGCCAAAATACACAGTTTGGCCCCTTTCCAGTTTGCGAAAAGCACCTTTAATGATCACCCAAGCTGGTCGGTTACTTTTCTGTTTGGGGCAGTTTAACCAAATTTTATTTTAAGCTGTGCTTAAAACTGGACTACGAGTAGGGGTTAATGTATATTATTAGAAAGTTTATCATAATTTTATATTGTATTAAACACTTTCATTTCATATTTATAAATAAAGTGTACCAAAACTGTTGGCTGGCATTACTCGTTATAATTATGTACTTGCTCATCAAAGTATTTTACCAATCATTCTATATGTGGATGCTTGTTTTCATATAACTGAATATTTGAGAAAATCTAACAATTAATTTGAAATAAAACGGATTTAACCTACCACTCCTGTACAGAACTCTTTTAATGGGGTAGACTACCAGTCATCACCAGGGTCGTACCTTCTTCTTGCAGCCTTTTTAAGTTTGTGTGTCGAAGTGTATAGTGGCCAGAGAGCACAACTTGTTCCATCCTGCCAGTTACTTTGTATCACCCCAATCTCGTTATTATCAGCAAACTCCACCAGTAGATACATGACTGTGCACATTTGAACAATGCCAAATGTGGAACATAAAAAAAATCCTTCTTTTTTTGAAATAGTTCTGGATGCTTTATAATAATAATAAATCAAAACTTTTTTAAAGCAAGTAAAAGGAGAGTACCAAAGTATATCACAAACTTTTGTAATAGCATTTTATTTTTTCAAATAATTAAAATTCTAAATAAACATGTAATTGATAATTCATATGTGTGTGTGTGTGTCATTTTTTTTTCTTCAAATAATTAAAATGCTAAATAAACATGTGTGCGTGCGTGCGTGCGTGCGTGTGTTGTGTGTGTTGTGTGTGTTTGTGTGTGTGTGTGTGTGCGTGTGTGCGTGTGTGTGTGTGTGCGTGTGTGTGTGTGTATGTTCTAATTTGTGTACATCTATAACTAAAGAAAACTGCAGTGCACATTTGTGTTTGCCGCATTGTTGTTGTTGTTGTTCTAAATTATTTTGATAATAACAGAGCGATCATAGACTGGGCAGACTGAGAGCCAGGGAAGATGTGTCTTTGGGTAATAAAGAACGATCGTTCTCCGCCCCGGCACCGCTGTCTACAATTACCGGGAATTGACTGTCCTTTGCCCTACATACGGGGCCAGGTGCCAGCAATGTGGGATACAACGCAGGACATGGAATGCAGAGTACTACTGAAAAACACTTTTGTCGATAGTAGAATGGTACAGGAATTTGGACATTTGTATAAAAAGCTAGGTCCATCAAGAAGTGCTGTCATAAATCTTGATTGCATACCCGCTTTTAGCTTCAGTGGATTGCTTTTCGAATGCAATTTCCTATTCACAAGACCAAAGCCTGGTCACTGGCCGAGACCTGAAATACTTACAAAGGCACGTCAGTGTAACACATTTCTCGTTCCACAGGGGCACGCTGAGAGTGGTCAGTCAAAATTGGAATGAAGATTTTCTACGTCACTGATTGAAAGACTGCTCATGTTTGATCTCAATATTATGAAAATACAAGTTTGTACATTTTTAAAAATGTTCCGAAAGTCTTTCTTTAAACCGTTAGTTGTTGACAGACTAAGCACGTTTTATATCAAAACAGCTCTATTGTTCACCCTGGAGACATATCCGCCATAGATCTGACAGGAACGAAACCTGCTGCAGTGCGTTATATACTGCTTAAGAAATCTTCAAAGATGGTTCAAACGTCGGTTCTGTCCACATTACACAATCTCGGAAGTGGACCTGTTTGTGGGAAAACTGAAAAATGGGAGTTTCCTCTCTTGTCTACAATTCTGTCTGACATGATAGATAACATCATGATACGAAAATATGACTAAGACATTGTTCAGTTGTGTTGATAAAAATATTAGGAATATAAGAAGTATATATCTGTTAATGTCGATTAGCATGAAAAACATTTTTGAAACGCTATCATAGGAATACGGGAGGTGTTACCTGAGGGCGATATAAGAGTTGAATTACAGCATGCAACAACGTTTCTGTACCAATATCTTGCCACCATGGCGGCATCCGCGTGTCTGCACAGGAACCAGCCCATTCCACCAGATATTTACCGTCTGTATGAGGCTTTCCTGGACTCAGACCTCAACTCCAGCAGATTGAAGTTGGCATCCATGATGTACTGCAGTGGTCAATACGAGAGGTCAGAAATGGTGCTGGCCTACACCGAGGACCTACTGCATGCCGATGTTTTGCATACACCTTACAGTTTAAGAAGCGCGATAATTCAACTTAAGTGCACTAAGAAGTTTATAGAAAGACTTAATGAACTTCCTGTTGTGGAATTGTTAAAACGACACGCCGCATGCAGCGTTACATTGAATTCATTCGAAGTATGCTGTATACCCGAGTTCCTCGTATGTGAGATGCATAGAACAATCGGGCCTCAAGATGTTCATCACAGAACTCTGCTGAACAGATGGATGGACCTGGTTGTTATTGACTCGAAACCCTTTCTGTTCTATCTGCAATACCTCGCATGCAGGCAGCTAGGAAAACGTGTAAGTAGAATGGAAGCACTCGTCAAGTTACACAACTATGTTTATGTTGAGAGTGAAGGGTGTGGTCATATAGATACAGCATTGAATGTACTTAGAAACTGCTATGAACTGGAGAACCGATATGATCAGGCCTTCGCGTGCTACTATGAATCTTTGGAATACTTTCCCCACTACAACGCAGCCAACTGGCACATCATGAGACTGCGGGTACGAGGAATACCAGAAATGTAGAAAGCACACAGCTTAATATATGTTGTATCATCGTGACTCCTTAGAAAGATGGTAGCTTTGATGATACTCGGGCACTAGTCATTTAAATCCATATTACATTTTGAGTGTTTGAAATCATCATTATTACATGAGAAATGTTTGAAGTCATCCATATAACATTTTGAGAAGTGTTTGAAGTCATCAATATTACATTTTGAAAAGTGTTTAAAGTCATTAATATTATATTTTTGAGAAGTGTTTTAAGTCATCCATATAATATTTTAGAAATGTTTAAAGTCATCCATGTTGCATTTTGAGTGATTGAAGTCATCATTATTACATTTTGAGAAATGTTTGAAGTCATCCATTTAACATTTTGAGAAGTGTTTGAAATCATCAATATCACAGTTTGAGAAGTGTTTTAAGTCATTTATATTACATTTTTGAGAAGTGTTTTAAGTGACCCGTATTACATTTTGGGAAGTGTTTGAAGTCATCATTATAACATTTTGAGAAATGTTTTAAGTCATCATTATTACATTTGAGAAGTGTTTGAAGTCATCATTATTACATTTTGAGTAATTGAAGTCATCATTATTAAATCTGAGAAGTGTTTAGTTTAAACTTTATTTAATTTTACAACGATTGTGAAACAAGCTATAACAACTTATATTAATCACTCTCGTTGGCACGATGTTGCGCGAGAGTGTGGTCTTGTGTTTGATTGATTTGTTTGAGAAGTGTTTGAAGTCATTAATATTACATTTTGAGAAGTGTTTTAAGTCATTAATATAACATTTTTGAGAAGTGTTTTAAGTCATCCATATAACGTTTTGAGAAGTGCTTTAAGTCAACAATATTACATTTTGAGAAATGTTTGAAGTCATCCATATAACATTTTGAGTGATTGAAATCATCATTATTACATTTTGAGAAATGTTTGAAGTCATCCATTTAACATTTTGAGTGATTGAAATCATCATTATTACATTTTGAGAAATGTTTGAAGTCATCCATATAACATTTTGAGTGATTGAAATCATCATTATTACATTTTGAGAAATGTTTGAATTCATCCATATAACATTTTGAGAAGTGTTTGAAGTCATCCATATCATATTTTGAGAAGTGCTTTAAGTCAACAATATTACATTTTGAGAAGTGTTTTAAGTCAACAATATTACATGTTGAGAAGTGTTTGAAGTCATCCATAATACATTTTAAGAAGTGTTTGAAGTCAATTATAATACATTTTGAGAAGTGTTTGAAGTCATCCATAATACATTTTGAGAAGCGTTTGAAGTCATCCATATAACATTTTGAGAAGTGTTTGAAGACATCCATAATACATTTTGAGAAGTGTTTGAAGACATCCATAATACATTTTGAGAAGTGTTTGAAGTCATCCATAATACATTTTGAGAAGTGTTTGAAGTCATCCATAATACATTTTGAGAAGTGTTTGAAGTCATCCATATAACATTTTGAGAAGTGTTTGAAGTCAATTATAATACATTTTGAGAAGTGTTTGAAGTCATCCATAATACATTTTGAGAAGCGTTTGAAGTCATCCATATAACATTTTGAGAAGTGTTTGAAGACATCCATCATACATTTTGAGAAGTGTTTGAAGTCATCCATAATACATTTTGAGAAGTGTTTGAAGTCATCCATAATACATTTTGAGAAGTGTTTGAAGTCATCCATAATACATTTTGAGAAATGTTTGAAGTCATCCATTATACATTTTGAGAAGTGTTTGAAGTCATCCATATAACATTTTGAGAAGTGTTTGAAGTCATCCATATAACATTTTGAGAAGTGTTTGAAGTCAATTATAATACATTTTGAGAAGTGTTTGAAGTCATCCATAATACATTTTGAGAAGCGTTTGAAGTCATCCATATAACATTTTGAGAAGTGTTTGAAGACATCCATCATACATTTTGAGAAGTGTTTGAAGTCATCCATAATACATTTTGAGAAGTGTTTGAAGTCATCCATAATACATTTTGAGAAGTGTTTGAAGTCATCCATAATACATTTTGAGAAATGTTTGAAGTCATCCATAATACATTTTGAGAAGTGTTTGAAGTCATCCATATAACATTTTGAGAAGTGTTTGAAGTCATCCATATAACATTTTGAGAAGTGTTTGAAGTCATCCATAATACATTTTGAGAAGTGTTTGCAGTCATCCATAATACATTTTGAGAAGTGTTTGAAGTCATCCATATAACATTTTGAGAAGTGTTTGAAGTCATCCATAATACATTTTGAGAAGTGTTTGAAGTCATCCATAATACATTTTGAGAAGTGTTTGAAGTCATCCATAATACATTTTGAGAAGTGTTTGAAGTCATCCATATAACATTTTGAGAAGTGTTTGAAGTCATCCATAATATATTTTGAGAAGTGTTTGAAGTCATCCATATAACGTTTTGAGAAGTGTTTGAAGTCATCCATATAACATTTTGAGAAGTGTTTGAAGTCATCCATAATACATTTTGAGAAGTGTTTGAAGTCATCCATATAACATTTTGAGAAGTGTTTGAAGTCATCCATAATACATTTTGAGAAATGTTTGAAGTCATCCATAATACATTTTGAGAAGTGTTTGAAGTCATCCATATAACATTTTGAGAAGTGTTTGAAGTCATCCATATAAGATTTTGAGAAGTGTTTGAAGTCATCCATAATACATTTTGAGAAGTGTTTGAAGTCATCCATATAACATTTTGAGAAGTGTTTGAAGTCATCCATAATACGTTTTGAGAAGTGTTTGAAGTCATCCATATAACATTTTGAGAAGTGTTTGAAGTCATCCATAATACATTTTGAGAAGTGTTTGAAGTCATCCATAATACATTTTGAGAAGTGTTTGAAGTCATCCATATAAAATTTTGAGAAGTGTTTGAAGTCATCCATAATACATTTTGAGAAGTGTTTGAAGTCATCCATAATACATTTTGAGAAGTGTTTGAAGTCATCCATATAACATTTTGAGAAGTGTTTGAAGTCATCCATATAACATTTTGAGAAGTGTTTGAAGTCATCCATATAACATTTTGAGAAGTGTTTGAAGTCATCCATATAACATTTTGAGAAGTGTTTGAAGTCATCCATAAAACATTTTGAGAAATGTTTGAAGTCATCCATATAACATTTTGAGAAGTGTTTGAAGTCATCCATATCATATTTTGAGAATTGCTTTAAGTCAACAATATTACATTTTGAGAAGTGTTTTAAGTCAACAATATTACATTTTGAGAAATGTTTGAAGTCATCCATAATATGACATGAAAAAATAATACGAGCGTTTGCTTCAACATGTCTCAGTGCTAAATGTTCATGTTTTTAACTTGACCTTTATGCCTGAAGGATTTTTAATGGATTTGTATTTGTTCTAACATCTCTAACATTTAATATATTAACAATTGAACTGCATTGGTTGACTTGTCACTAAAATGAATATACAAAAGAGGTTCAAATCTGACTAGGAAAAGATTTAAACGGAAAACATCTTAATTGATATCAGGTCTGAGTACCCGTAGTTCCGTTTTAGATAAATTAAGATAACAACGTATTTTTTTTTCTTGAATCCTGTAGAGTAATTGTATAAAGCTTAAACATACTTTATGTATATCAAACATCGGATAACACTATTATATTTTCTGATATTATATAAGTGAAATACTGTGACGAAAAAACGACAGCAGATCTTACATAGTTTCTCTTCGTGAATAATGATTAGTGAAGATTGATTCTTATTGCACGTGCGTTCGTGCATTATGGACACTCTGGAGCGATCGTGCCGTATGAACATTCGGGGGCGTTCGTGCAGTTTGAACATTTGGGCGCGGTCGTGCAGTATGAACATTCGGGGGCGTTCGTGCAGTATGAACATTCGGGGGCGGTCGTGCAATATGAACATTCGGGGGTGTTCGTGCAGTATGAACATTCGGGGGCGTTCGTGCAGTATGAACATTCGGTTATGTTCGTGAAATATGAACATTCTTGAGCGTCATGCAGTATGAACATTCGGGTATGTTCGTGCAGTATAGAATTTCGGCCGCGCTCGTGCAGTATGAACATTCGGGTATGTTTGTGCAGTATGAACTTTCGGCCGCGATCATGAAGTATCAGTCGGGTATGTTCATGCAGTATGAACTTTCGGCCGCGATCGTGCAGTATGAACTTTCGGCCGCGATCGTGCAGTATGAACTTTCGGCCGCGATCATGCAGTATCAGTCGGGTATGTTCATGCAGTATGAACTTTCGGCCGCGATCGTGCAGTATGAACTTTCGGCCGCAATCGTGCAGTATAAAGTTTTGGCCGCGATCATGCAGTATCAGTCGGGTTCATGCAGTATGAACTTTCGGCAGCGATCGTGCAGTATGAAGTTTTGGCCGCGATCATGCAGTATCAGTCGGGTATGTTCATGCAGTATGAACTTTCGGCCGCGATCGTGCAGTATGAACTTTCGGCCGCGATCATGCAGTATCAGTCGGGTATGTTCATGCAGTATGAAATTTCGGCCGCGATCGTGCAGTATGAAGTTTCGGCCGCGATCATGCAGTATCAGTCGGGTATGTTCATGCAGTATGAACCCTCGGCCGCGATCGTGCAGTATGAAGTTTTGGCCGCGATCATGCAGTATCAGTCGGGTATGTTCATGCAGTATGAACTTTCGGCCGCGATCGTGCAGTATAAACTTTCGGCCGCGATCGTGCAGTATGACCTTTCGGCCGCGATCGTGCAGTATGAACATTCGGCCGCGATCGTGGAGTATGAAGTTTTGGCCGCGATCATGCAGTATCAGTCGGGTATGTTCATGCAGTATGAACTTTCGGCCGCGATCATGCAGTATCAGTCGGGTATGTTCATGCAGTATGAACTTTCGGCCGCGATCATGCAGTATCAGTCGGCTATGTTCATGCAGTATGAACTTTCGGCCGCGATCATGCAGTATCAGTCGGGTATGTTCGTGCAGTATGAACTTTCGGCCGCGATCATGCAGTATCAGTCGGGTATGTTCATGCAGTATGAACTTTCGGCCGCGATCGTGCTGTATGAACTTTCGGCCGCGATCATGCAGTATGAAGTTTTGGCCGCGATCGTGCAGTATGAACTTTCGGCCGCGATCATGCAGTATGAACTTTCGGCCGCGATCGTGCAGTATGAAGTTTTGGCCGCGATCATGCAGTATCAGTCGGGTATGTTCATGCAGTATGAACTTTCGGCCGCGATTATGCAGTATCAGTCGGGTATGTTCATGCAGTATGAACTTTCGGCCGCGATCGTGCAGTATGAAGTTTCGGCCGCGATCATGCAGTATCAGTCGGGTATGTTCATGCAGTATGAACTTTCGGCCGCGATCGTGCAGTATGAACTTTTGGCCGCGATCATGCAGTATCAGTCGGGTATGTTCATGCAGTATGAACTTTCGGCCGCGATCATGCAGTATCAGTCGGGTATGTTCATGCAGTATGAACTTTCGGCCGCGATCATGCAGTATCAGTCGGGTATGTTCATGCAGTATGAACTTTCGGCCGCGATCATGCAGTATGAAGTTTTGGCCGCTATCGTGCAGTATGAACTTTCGGCCGCGATCGTGCAGTATGAACTTTCGGCCGCGATCGTGCAGTATGAACTTTCGGCCGCGATCGTGCAGTATGAACTTTCGGCCGCGATCGTGCAGTATGAACTTTCGGCCGCGATCGTGCAGTATGAACTTTCGGCCGCGATCGTGCAGTATGAACTTTCGGATATTGTAAATCGTCTGTGCCTGTTTGACCGGCCCGTCAGCTGTTACATATCAACTCTTCTTCAACCGTAACGAGAAATTCTGGATGATACAAGAACAATCATGCTTTTCTATCAACATTCATTTCATGAGGACGCTGGGGACGAAATAAAACCAAATATCTTACAGATACAATATATTTTCAAAGTTTGAAGGAGTCAGTTTACTTCGGCACGGATTATGTATTGCATTTTCGAAACTGTTCAAAGGCTGTCATATACTAAAAGCTAATATAATTTTACCAAAAAGAACATATTTTCTCAAAAAAGAAGAACAAGAATATAATTAAATTATATTTTTATCGTCATTAACTTTTCAAATGCCCTTATCTATTAGCGGTCAGGTGGAAACGGTAATAATTGTTTTTTAATACATATGTTTTTATATATAGTAACACATTTGTACAGGGATTTCGCGATTATTTGCATGACTCAGCGATTATCAGTTTTGCGGCCCGGGCCGATTATCGATTATCATTTTGCGGCCCGTAGAACGTTCGCACGTGAATTCAATTTTCGCCTCAAAATGAATTTTGGCGACTGTGAAATAATGTCTTGACTAAATAATCAAAATTTATTGATCTGCTTGGACATATTTTTTGTTAAAATCTTAAAAGGAGGCAAACGCGAACACAGTTTAGGAAGATATGCTAGTGTTTGATAACCAGTGTGGACCGTTAGGGTGGCGTTTTTCATTCTGCGTTGACATTCAAAAAACAAAACAAAGGGAGCGGCAAAATTGAACTTACTTGAAAAACAGCAACTGTTCATACATGTTGACATCATTTATACGAGGTATTGGTTTATCTAAGTACAAACATTCGTTCTACTTGCTAGGTGTTCATGTTTATTGAATTGAATTCAGTTATTCAGACCATGAACAGAAGGATGTCAGTGATTCGTACAGAAAAATTCGGATAGACGTTGTGGACTGTTCTAAGTGTTCAATTAAAATTGGAATGGGAACATAAAAGTGACAGCAAAATGCTGTTTGCCTGTTTGGCTCACTCTCAGAAACGAAATAAAAGTAAATTTAATTTGAAAGTGAGTTAACTCATTGTTGTCAAGCGAGAGCCAAATAAGCACAATTGGATAGCAGGTAAACTTTAAAAATAATAATTTCATAACTTCACACTTTATCCCGAACGCGTGTTTCAAAATAAACAAACAATTGCTAGGTGTTTTTGCAAGTTGTAAAATTTGCAATGAGAGTTAAAAGGAAATTTGATAATGTGTAAAAAAACCATATAAACATATATCACTGTTTACGCATGACCTTTGACAGTTGATAAGGGCAGTTTCGCGATACAGACAAGATGTGCCATTCATCAGTTCTTGATTTTACGAAACTTAAATCTGACTAATGCAATAATATGTTCTGTTATATATAAATGTTGCTTGTTTAGAAAATGTGTTCTTTTGTAAGAATAAACATAACTTTTTATTTATTTATAATTGTTTTTTCTTTTACATTTCGTATACTACTGCCTTTGACGACTTCAAACTTAAAATACATTGAAATATATTTCATAACAGACTGGCAAATTGAAATTCGGGTCGTTCGAAGGATCGGTTCCCTCAAGATTTTAGCTCTGACCCCGACATCCTTGAGCGATCGCAGTTTCAATGTATAGGGAAAATTGGGAAATTATGACCTCGAGGTTATCATTAGATTTTGTTCATGACTTGTGTGTTTGGGACAGGCAATGGTGCTCGAATCCTCGGTTTATTTAGGTTTCGATCTATCGTCAGTACAATTTATATGAAAATAGAAGAAATAATGGTCGTGACTAAGCTTCGACCTCTAGTGACCGCCGGTTTTCGAACAACCGCCTGTTCGAACGACCGCAGTAATACTATATTATATAAAATGCAACATTGAAACATGTTTTATTACCTTACTTCATACACTCATATTGATATTCGTGGTTTTGAAATATGCAATTATGACAAGAACGGTTGATTGCATCCACACGAATTTCTAAATTACTGACCTGCTCTTTAGGGAGGTTCTCTAACGTTGCCAAACACCACTGGAGGGACACGAAAACCCTAAGGTTCTGTCTGGGGTATTGAAAAAGAACTTAATACGCATATTTCTCTATTGCGGCGTACTGATCTTCGCATCAGGCGATATCCAGGAGCTAAGATGTTTAATATTGCAATGTTCAATATAAATCATATACCGAAACTTATTTTAACTATTGTAACAGTAAACTCTGATTAGATCTCGACTTAAAAAAAAACGATTTTCGATGTAAACGGTTGTTACCAATGTTACCGCGTAATCCGATATTTGACATAGAAAACAAAAACTTTGCTGTAACTCATTGTAACTATTGTAACCGTATAACTCTGATTAGAGGACGACCTAAAAACTATATAGTTGAGGTTGCACTTTGATATTTTTCGATGTAACCGATGTAACCAGTTATAACCAATGTAAGCGCGTTTTTCATTTTTTTTGGAAAACGTTGCTGTAACTCACTGTCACTACTGTAACCGCATAGTTCTCATTAGATGTCGACCTGAAAACTGTTTTTGATTCTGAACTATGAAAAGTTTTGATGTAACCATTTGTAACCAACGTTACCGTGTAACCCCGTATTTGAGATAAAAAATCAAACTTGATGAAAACTTTGCTGTAACACATTGTTACTATTATAACCGTAAAACTCTGATCAGATGTCGACTTGAAAAATTGATGTTTGATTCTGAACTTTGAATTATCATCCATGTATTCAATATGCTAGGAATATTTGCTTATAACCAGGTACAACGCAGACGAAACACCTATTCCAGTTCACATGTGCGTATAAATAAAATATCTTAGTTCCTGTTGCTATTATAGCCCCAGTCGCATATATACAACGACAGGATTGCATCCTTTTAGCGACTGATTTTATATGCGACATACTTTTGGGACTTGTGCAACCATTTTTGCCCATATTTGGTCTTCATAGGTTTTTGGAACTCGTCAGTAATTTACTAGGTAACTAGTCAGGAACCTTTCACCGTAGGTGAGGTGAAAGCCCTGCACTTAAATGAGTTGAGATTAGTGACTTGTCAAATGCCTCTACTGGTTGTGATTCGCGGGCACTGGTTGGTAACGCTTTTGGAAATCAATATTACAATAAAAAACACAAATACAAACACAACAAAAAGACCATAAACTCATTAAAATAGGCTCAACAACAAATGATTGGATTAGTTTAAACAAATATTCAGTGAATTCAATAAAAATAAAAAAATACAACAATGTACACATAAGTGTTATATAAAATGTTTCTGAATGTATCGGAAGACAATTTGTGGATGATAAATCACACTGAATCCTCTGATGCCTTTGCTGTTTTTTTGTTGTCCTGCATCAACAGACAATAGTAATGAGTGGAAATAATAACAAAAAAAACCTTGAAGTGAACACACTCTTGGTAACCAATTGAAAACCGATAAATATCTTTGCTGATGAAGCGCCGGTCACGTTTTTTGTGAAAACAATATATTCATTTTGGTCGCTTGGAAGTGTTTTTCCTCACCTAAATCTACAAAAACAACGCTTTGTAGAACTAGGTGATTACAAAAACATCTGAGCTACCAAATCGATACACTCTCAAAAGACTGTATGCATGGTTATTGCGACCACACTGCAGCCCTTCGTTTACATGCGTATAACCGATATAATATGTTCATTTTAGAATTATTATGGAAGTTAAAAAGTATAGATGTACACCAAAAAAAGTGTGCACCATACTTTAGTACTTTAAAAAATAGTGAAATGTTAACTCTTTTACAAACTGGTATGTGCCATTATATACATTTTATTTAATAACATCTAATTGGTTTGAATTGAAATTCAGATATATATTTCACGCATATTTCTTTCTAGAAAACATAGTAGATATACATATTCGCTTATCATCTTCCAAAAGTACTAGGAGTTTAGAAATAAGGAGAAAATAAACACTTTTGTACTGAAAACGTACCAGAATACAATTTTTAAATTGGTTTTATTTCTAAATGGTACATATTAAAGCTAATTAAATGGGGATATATGTATTTGAGTAAGTTAGTAAGTTTATCATTATATTGACATGTGCATAACCTAAATGATATTCAAAATACAAATATAACAAATACAAACAACCGACCAATTGAAACGTTAAGTAACCTTAATATTAACACGTCTATTGCATTGGTACGAAAATAAACATATTTAATGATTTAAACACTGTGCTTTTTTTCTTAAGCAAATCGGTCACAATACGGATAGTTTTTAAATGGGGATAATTTAAATACTGATAGAAATAATTACTGGTAAACCTAATAGTTAAAAGTGAATTTACTTCTCTCAGTAAAATATGTAAACCAAGTTTGCTCTAACACATATGTTTCACTAGCAGTGTTGCCTCGAGATAATTATTTACTTTTGGTGTTCCAATGGGATACAATATAAAATAGATTTTGTTTATTTCAGTGTAAGATCGCAATAAATTTTCACCTTGATTATCTTTTCATTTCTCTCGAGGCTACGCTACTCGTGGATGATAGCTCTTTGTGCTCAATCGATACAATTTATTCCAATGTTACACTGAAACAAACATGTCTTTATTATATGCCTAAAAAGGACACATCGGCACAGTATATGCGTACTTTTCATTGGTGATATGACCCGTATCCAAGATAGATGGTTACCTTTAATTCCTCCAGTAACGGAGAACATATTTGCAAGTAGACTATAGAACATAGATATATAAACAGTATGTACATAACAAAGGTTAATTTACAAAAATCATAGCGTACATACATGTAGCGTGTTAACAAGTTACACGAAAACGATATGGGTCACGTAGGCCTAAAACATGAAAGCTTTATCAGAACATCAGTATCAAGTATATGATATTTACTCAACTCAAGCTTTCTTAACTACAAGTAAGTTAATTAACGCCTTAGCCATTGAGTGAAACATCAAGCAATTATGAGAATTTGTTGTTGCACATTGAAACACCTTTGCACACTGGCTTTTATGAGGTTTAAGCATTAGACACTTAAAAGCATCCACGCCACAACAGTTTGTTATGCTATCCAACAAGGCCCTACGTTCTTCTTCTCTTTTGAGGCAAAAACAAATTAAATGTTCAGTATGACCTTCGACCATTAGATAACACTCAGTTGTGAATGACCTTGAAACAAACGTATCCGTCAAGTTCATAAACGTCGTACATGGTGTCCGGAGACAAGGGTTACTTCTAACAACAAACCATATCGGCGAACAATTGAACTCCGTAATGATGTCTTGCAGGGCCTCGCCATTAGAAGAGTTCGTCATATTATCATACATTATTGCTTTGACGCGCATCATAACATTTCTCTGAAGGATCCGTTTCCAGGATAGCTTATTTGTGAAATCACCAGAACCAATATATACGTGTAGATACTCTACGAGACTGATTTTTTGGAGTAACGTATATATGTCCGGTAGAAATCCAGTCTTCTGTTTATCACCGTTCATGAAACGTAGAAGTCTGAGTACGAATATCTGTTTCGCCAGATAATGGCATGGTAACAAGCACAGTTGGCCTAGAAATTGAGTTTTTGATACTCAATAATTATTTAAACTGGTGTCATGTCTAGCGTACAAAGCGCGAAATTCGTAGACATATGTTTGTGAAAAAGTTGCATATGTTTGACACAAAAGCGAAGGGCAAGTTCTAGTTTATGAATATCGTCCTTAGAATAAACACTCCACAATTCACAGCCGTATAAGGCTTTTGGCAGGATAACGGATATAAAAATACTTCTCAGGGTTACCGCACTCATCATGTCCGGATGTATACCACTTTTAATAACACTAAAATATATCCCACGGAGTTTGTCACTTGCAGTATGCAGCAATTACTTACAAGACAATGTCTCATTACAGTCTACACCTAAATGAGTATATTTATTTACTTCGGCTAAAATGCTCTGTCCGAGAAGAAATGGTTGATCTTTAACCGCTTTTGGCATGTTAAACGTAACAACAGCTGTGGCGAACATAATTGTTTGTCTATTTTAAAGTGGGAGAGCGTTTTTAGATTGAATGCCGTCTGTTCGACACACTGTAATATTGTTTCTTGGATAAATTAATTTCAGCAACACAGTAAAATAATCTAAACATTTTATTCTTCGTTAACAATTTTATAATACCGTTTTACTTATTGAAATTCTAATAAGAGCTGGTTTAGAAATATGTTTTAAAGTCCCAAAGTAAAGTCCAATGTTGAAGTCTGAAGTCTAAATCTCTGGTCTAAAATCCAAATCAAACCTGATCTAAGAACATGAAACGTTCGTTTATATATGAGAGTTCATCCGGGTAACTTTATTTAACAAAAGCTCCGGTGCTCCGGTGCACGATAAAGTCCTGATTCATATGGAACGGAGTCTGCTCCGAACACCACGTGTCTATTTGCTCCGTTTGGAGTACGTCAATAACTCCGCCTATCTGGCTAATTCTTAAACTTGAATTAAGTTAACTTAAACTTAACAAAATAAACATAACATAACAAAAGCATTTAATTAGAAACTAAATCGTTCACGACACTCCCGACCGGAGAGATGGCGGAGTCTGTATTTAAGTAATTACCAATTCACTGATTATGCTGTGAAACGTAATTCATAAACTCTTCCTGAACACGTCTAAAGACTGTCAACGGGTTAACTGAATCTGGATTAAAATTGTCTGAATACCCCAGGGAGACAACTCTGTCCACACTATCATATACTCCGTTGACGTATCTGGTGGTTGTTCTTAATGTAACGTTTATATATTCATGCTCTTCGGTAATATTATCGTCTATATTGTCGTTGGGGGCGTTGAACACGGAAGCGTCGTCGTCGGTGGCGTTGAACACGGAAGGGACGCTGGCATCATCGTTGCTTGTGGACGGAGGAATTTCGTCGCCGTCGCTGTGCGCTGAATAAACGTCGTCGACGTTGCTGACGTGACTGTCAGCGTCGGTGACGTCTTTTGTAATACTGTCCACTGATGTATCTGTACCCATAGCGTCGGAACCAGCAGTAACTTCATCACATTCGACGGCGTTTAAGGTAATAACGTCATCAGTAACGGTGACGTCTGAATCGTAAGTGTCCGTTACGTCGGCGTTTCCGCTGATTCCAGTGTCTGTCTCACGAATCCGTTGTAGCTCACATCCGGCCTCATCATACATCCTATTGATTGACATTTCGTCGTCAATAACCGCTTCCTCAGATCCAACACCTGGCTTAATGTCCGTCTCCTGTGTTGCACCACTTGGATTAGATATTACAGTATCCAACCAATTGTCAAAATCACCATCATTGTCTTCAGATATGGCTTCGTACTGATATGTTTCTGTCAATGGCTTCCGCGCAGGTTTGTTTGGCTGGAGGACGACATTCGACGCAGACTGCTGGGCTGTAGTTTTGTCCATTTTGTGGATTAGTGTAAGGTGCTTTTTCAGGTACCCTCTGCGTATAAACTTTGACTGACAGTTTGGCATCACACACTTGAAATGCAACAATCCATTATCATGCTTCTCTTTTACATGGCGGCATAAGTTACGCTTATTCGCGTATATGCGACCACATGTCTCACACATGAACGGCATGGCTGGGTTTTGAATCTGATAACGTTTGAAGAGGTGAACTACGTCTGAAGTTGTCGAAGACTAGAGCGAAAATGATCAGTTCGAACCATGTGCTCATCGTGCACGGGCAAAATCACTTCCGCTGGCTCCGCCAGCTATTGTTAGCCTAGGTCTCCGCCAGCGATAACAATAGAACCTTAGGTAGAGAGCTCGGGGGGATTAATTCAACCGGCTCCGCTCAGCCTTTATACATAAATATCGTAAGCGGAGCTGATCTGGTATGTACATATACATGTATAAAACGTATCCGTTCATTTCTTTGCAACATGTACCCTTTACAAGAGCTTGTATATACATGTATGCATTTAAAGGATGGTTGTAATTGCTTTATTGGGAATCAAATAAACGTGTATATTGACTATCTACACTGGCATATAAAGTTACTCATTCAAAGATCACCTTTATTAATTGTCTTTATTGAAGTATTCACTCAGTTTTACTTTCGCTTGTTCGGCGGCTGGTCGTTTGGGTCTCGAACACCGGTCCGATGACTCTGGCGTGTATGAGTCGTGTCTAGCATCGACGTTCCCCGATACTTCTATTGGGTATAGTAAGTTAAGGGGTCGACCTATGACACGCCCTGTGTGAGTCTGTACTTTAGCAGACCTGGTTTGACCATCACAGCTCTTGATAAGATCCTTAATCTTTCCAAATTTCCAACATCCTCGGGGAACATCGTCCTTTATAAGAACTACGTCACCTACCCTTGGTAAGAAGTGTGACTGTATTCTATGAGATTTGAGCTTTGTTTGAGTTCGTTCCCGGAGGCTAAGTAGATATTCTTCTCTCCACATCTTCCAAAATGAATTAAGGAGCTTTTGCCCTTTTTTCCATATTTGGAGGAGCTTTTGCGCAGAGCTTTCATACGGTGTATAATCCGTGTCACTGTCAACATCTACACTTGGTATTCCAATTTTTGGATTCAACGTCAAAAAACTCGATGGCGTTAACGTAATCATTGAATTGACGTCGTCGCCAACGTACGTGAGTGGCCTTGTGTTTATAACTGACTCGATTTCTTTGATCAATGTTTGCATTTGCATTTCTGTGAGAAGATTTCGGCCGATGGTTTTTCTCAGTGACCGTTTGACAAGGCCCACAAGCCTTTCATAAAAGCCACCCATCCATGGTGCTAGCTCTATGTTAAATATCCAATGTATACCGTTTTGTGAGGCATAGTCTTGTACGTCTTCAGTTTTCAAGATATTTTTCCATATGATGTCCACGGTCTCACTGGCCAGCTTAAACTGGAGTGCATTGTCACTAAAAACTACTTCCGGTTTTCCCCTAGAGGCAATAAATCGACGCAGACACATCAAAAATTGTTCTGTGGACATGTTCTGCACAAGTTCTAAGTGAATCGCTCGAGTAACAAGACATGTGAACAAACATATCCAGACTTTAGTTGTTCCGTCTGCTCCTTTTATATATAGCGGACCCAGATAGTCTAAGCCAACCTTTGAAAAAGGAGATGACTCGGTCACTCGTGACATTGGCAGCGGAGCCATCGGTGGCATTTTGTAAGCTCCGCCCTCGTTGCGCCTGCACACAAGACACCGTCGTATAACGCCCTTTATGGTAGTGCGTCGGCTAGGTATCCAAAATCTAAAGCGAACCCTGCTTAAGGTTTGTGATACTCTACTATGCAAAGTTTCTTTGTGCATTTTGTCTATCATCATGTGTGTGAGTCGTTCACCCTTTGGCAAAAGAATAGGGTACCTGGCAGCTTCACTTAGATTGGCATTTTCTAACCGTCCCCTACACCTGAGTAATCCATTTGGATCTACATATAGACCCAATTGTCTCTGCAAGTTGTTTGGTTTCTGTTCAGAGATTGCTACAAAAGTGTCTCTGAAGCACTTTTGCTGAACATATGTAATCCACAGGTGTTCGGCGCGGTCCAGTTCCTGTTTTGTTAACACCCCACGTTCAGTTGACTTGTTTCGAAGTTTGCTGATAAATCGAAGTGCAAAAGCAGTAACTCGAACTAACTTTGTAGCTGACGAGTACTTTTCACTTTCGATTTCAAAGGGGGGTAACTCCGTTTGTGTATATGCTCCGTCAGGAGATGCTCCTTTGAGCTTCTTATCTGAATTTTCTGCTCCTTCAAGAACATGTTCAGCTGATTGTTTTATATGCAACTTTTTGTCTTCTTCAGACTTTCTGATCAAGTCTTCGTCGAGGTCTTTCTCAGAGCTCGGCTCTATCTGCCAGTTATAACCTTGTTGTGTCAGCCACTCTGGTCCATGCCACCACAGTGTCAGCTCCTTCAACTGATGTACAGATGCGCCTCTTGTGGCGATATCTGCAGGTTTTTCAGATGAAGGTATGTGATGAAAGCTGATTGACGACTGCCGTTTGATTTCTTTCACTCGGTTTGCTACGAACACAGAAGACACGTTTTCTGAAGTGATCCAGTGAAGAACGCACTGGGAGTCAGTCCAAAGATGAATATGATCAACTGGCAAATTCAAATTGTCCTTCACAAACTTGATACATCTGACCCCAATTACAACCGCCATGAGCTCCAATCTGGGAATCGACATCTGTTTTGTCGGTGCAAGTCGAGACTTTGCGAAGATAAGGTCACACCTTGACTCATTGACACCTGTTTGATGCAGGTATATAGCAACTGCATATGCCTTTGCTGATGCGTCACAGAAACAAAATAGCTTGTATGACGATTTTTCACAACCAACCTGAGCGATGCACCTTGGTATGGCAACGTTTGGAATTTTGGCCAACTCCTGTCTTATTGTATCCCAAAGTATGACGTCATCTGATGGTAAGTTGTCGTCCCAGTCTAGATGTTTGCTCCAAAGACTTTGCATGAGCACCTTCCCCCTCAAAAACACTGGGGTGAAAAATCCCAGCGGATCGTAAACGGACGCTAGCTGTCTCAGTACCTTCCGTTTGGTTGGATTCGCAGTGTCATTTAACACTGGAGATTCTTTTAGTGTCAGAGTGTCATTTTTAGTGTTCCACGTGTGGCCAAGAACCTTGATACACTCAGACTTGGCCTTGTCTGTATCGGGAATCACACTGTTGACAAAATTACTATTTGTTGACCATTCTCGAAGATTCATGGCAGCGTCATGGAACATGGCTTTTGATGATGTATAAAGCTCGACCCCTTCACTTTCTGTATGTGTGCCTGTTATGACATTGTCAACGTATATGTCATTCTTAAGCTTGTTTGCGATGTCATTGTCATATTTGTCTAAGTGACACTCTATTGTAGCTCCAAGAATGAAAGGGCTTGAAATAATCCCAAACGGAACACGACAAAAACGGTATTCTTGCAAGTTGTCACCTCCTGTGCTGGGATTTTCACAGTCTTTTAGCCAAATGAATCTAGTTGCATCTCGCTGATCTGGCTGAAGTCCTACTTGAAGGAAAGCTTTCTCAATATCCGCCACAATAGCAATATTGTGAGTGCGGAATCTCATAAGTATGCCGCAGAGGTCATGCAACATAACTGGACCCCTGTAGAGGCATTCGTTGAGGCTTTTATTTTTGTCACACGTCTTGGCGGAGGCATCATATACCAATCTCAATTTTGTTGTCGACTTCTGAGGAGTTACTAATGCATGGTGTGGAAGATAGTGTTTGACAGTGTTGGTACTATTTCCACTCACCTTTTCAATAACTCCTTTTGATAGCTGATCCTGTATAACGGAGTCGTACTGTTTCAGTAGCTCTGGTCTCCCTTGCATTCTCGATGCTGTAGATTTCAGCCTACCATAAGCTAATCCGCGATTGACAGGGAGATCGGGATTTTCTTCCTTCCATGGCCAGGTAACTTGATAACGACTGTCTTTGAACTGTATAGTCTCTTTGAATTTGGCCATGGCAGTTTCGTCATCATTTTGTCTAGGGTCGTCAAGTATCCCGATAGATTCAATTGCCCAGAAATCCTCGAGATCGGGCTTCTTTGGAACATCACTATCCACTGAAGAGAACACATTTGAGTTTGTTATTCTATAAGCATCGGTCCCATAGGTAAGTATGAGCATTCCAATGTCATTCTTTTCAGCTTCCTCTTCACAGGGTTCATTGATGCGACCGGTAAGTAACCAACCAAATTTGGAACTTAGAAGGTACAAACCAGGCTGTATCTCTATCCTCTGTGGCAGGACAACGTCAAGGTAGTAGTCGTTTCCCACCAACAAGTTTATGGTAGAGTATTCATTTGTGGTAGGAATGGTGTCCGCCAGGTCAACACTGCTCAGGATGTGCTGTATGTTCTCAGAGTGAGACAGATGTACAGCTTTCCTTTCTGTTGTCCCTGTGATGTCAGGCACAATATTAGCAGTTATGCTCAGATATTTCCCATTGGTCAGCTTCAGACTCAATTTGGTAGTCGGCGTTTTGATCACTTTTGCTTTATTACTACCAAACGTGACTAGTTTTATTTCTTGCATTTCTCCTCTAACGAGGTCAAGCTGCTCCGCCAGGCGCTCCGTCACATATGTCCTTTGTGACCCCGAATCTAGGAGGAGTCTAATCTGGCGGCTGTTTTCACTTGTAGGACATTTTGCCTCTGTTCTTGCAGTCTGCATGAGGACAACCTCACCAGATGACACGAGAACATTTTCGTGATGTACATCATTATTTTCAGACACAAGTTCTTCTGAAACGTTCGCACTTTCTGCTCGTCTTGTGGGAATGTGTACACTAAATTTGGCGGGACAAAGACTTCTGTGATGAACATCCTTTTCACCACAATGTACACACAGTTTTCTAGCCTTACACTTATCAGTTTTGTGTCCAACTTTCAGACACTTGTAGCATGCACCTTTCAGCAAGCGTTTTCTTTCTGGAATCGTTTTGTATTTCGTACATTCATCACTCCAATGAGAGTTCGTACAGTATCTGCACTTGTTTGCATAAACACTGTTTTTGCTGTCTCCAGAGATTAGGGACTCCGCCGAGATGTGCTTTCCAGCGGAGACTGGCTTCTGACCAAACATTTTCGTTGGCCTTGCGCTTTTAATTTCAAAATTGTTGCCACTTTGAAAGTCAATTTTCTGTTTCATTTTGTTTGCAGGCTCTTGTTGGTTGCTTTGTTCAGCGTGTTCACGAGCAATTATGTAATCTCGTAATCGCTGTCGGAGTGTTTTAGCGCTCCATTCGTTTCCTGAGCCTTTCTGTACCTCCAGGTGCAAGAGTACGTCCTTTGGAATTTTCGATTTAACCATTGAAACAAACATGTTTTGATCAATGTTTTCACCTAATACTTCTAGGCTCCGCATATGTTTTTCAACTGTGTCAAGAAAGAGTCGCAAACTCTCGGTCTTGCAGTAGGGCGGAACAATATTCATCAGCTTGTGATAATGAATATCTATGATTTCTTGTTTCTTTCCGAATCTCTCTTGCAACAGGGTTACGGCAATTCGGTAATTTTTGTTACAGAGAGACAATCCGGATATTGCTGCTTTTGCTTCACCGACTAGCTTTGTCTGGAGATAACTGAATTTTTCAACGTCTGACAGTTTCTCATTTATGTGAACCGTACACTCAAAGGCATCCCAGAATTCTGACCACTTTAATTTATCACCATTGAAACACTTAAGTTCCAATTTTGGCAATTTAACTGACGTTGATGGCGACTTTGATTTAGAAAGTTTGTCTAAAACCTCGTGTTGTTCTCGAACTTGTTTTTCTAAGAACTCTATTTGCTGTTGACTTTGCCGTTCTACAAATTCTTGCTGATGTGTACTCTGTTCGATCATAAAAGATTGCATTTGATGTGTAATGGTACTAACCTGTTCTTCACGGGTCGCCGTTTCCTTGGAACCACGTTTCCTTGCAGATTCCATTTCATCCAGATAATTCTCCAATACCATAGAACATTCAGTTGCTTCATCACAGATAGTATAGTCCTCGTTCAATATTTGTTCTACTGTTTCTCCTTCAGAGTCTTCTAATACTCCAACATATTTTTCACATTGGCATTCTAACTTTTCGCGATATGCTTTTAGCATTTTAATACACTTTTTTGTGTTCGTTATTTCTTCGTTTAAATCGATTTCCTCTATATCTTTTCTTGATAATTCCATGCCTTTCTGAATTTCCTTCTTAAGGCTGTTCCTGAACCTCGTCCGTACAGCCTTTATGTACGTTTTGGACGACATTGTTCAGTGTTGTACTGCTGCTCAATTCTGCAACAACTAACGCCAATCTCCTTTTTAGAGACTGTAGGCGTGTTTCCTGAGAGGCAAGTTTGTAGCCGCTCAAGACACGTGACTTCACAGATGTAGCCGCTACGCTGTTTTCACGAACGACAAATCCGTATCCGTCGGTTTTGTTAGTTCCTATGTTGTGGTGTTTCACACTATTCACGACACGGAAAGTTCTTAATATTCCCTGGGAATTCCCGGGTTCCGGCACCAAACAAATGTGGCGAACATAATTGTTTGTCTATTTTAAAGTGGGAGAGCGTTTTTAGATTGAATGCCGTCTGTTCGACACACTGTAATATTGTTTCTTGGATAAATTAATTTCAGCAACACAGTAAAATAATCTAAACATTTTATTCTTCGTTAACAATTTTATAATACCGTTTTACTTATTGAAATTCTAATAAGAGCTGGTTTAGAAATATGTTTTAAAGTCCCAAAGTAAAGTCCAATGTTGAAGTCTGAAGTCTAAATCTCTGGTCCAAAATCCAAATCAAACCTGATCTAAGAACATGAAACGTTCGTTTATATATGAGAGTTCATCCGGGTAACTTTATTTAACAAAAGCTCCGGTGCTCCGGTGCACGATAAAGTCCTGATTCATATGGAACGGAGTCTGCTCCGAACACCACGTGTCTATTTGCTCCGTTTGGAGTACGTCAATAACTCCGCCTATCTGGCTAATTCTTAAACTTGAATTAAGTTAACTTAAACTTAACAAAATAAACATAACATAACAAAAGCATTTAATTAGAAACTAAATCGTTCACGACAACAGCACACTTTTGGGGATTGTATAGGAATCGCAATTTCTTTGAGTATTCGCAACATATTCTTAGCATATTGTCCATCCCAATTTTTGAATAGGAAATCAAAACCATATCATCTGCTACTGCAGGGGAACTCATTTTCATACCATATATGCATAATCTGTTGCCACTTTACTCGTGTTCTTTAATGAGACCACCAATTTACAAAACAAATGCATCATTGGAGAACTCTTGCCTCATGGGCGGGTCCCTTGCAGCACCGGAAATTCCGCTGACTTGATAGCGCACCTTACTCTTTGCGCCAACATACATATTTCGCAATGCCACTAACGTGGTGTTATCAATACATTTGTTGTTCGGTATATGGTCATCGGCTTTGAGGTTCAGGATTTTATAAAATAATCCGTCATGCCACACCCGGCCAAACGCTTGACGACTGTCAAGGAAACACAAATATATAGATGACGAGTATTCTCGGTAAAAATGGAATTCACGGAGAGAAAACGACGTCATCAAACAGCCAAGTTATTGTTGAAATCCACCCTGCTGTATATTAAGAGTAGAGATTATTTTCTCTTTGCACCTGTCCAGCAACACCATCTCATTTACCTTGATCACCGTTGAAGATAAAGTGATCGCGCAGTAGATATTAGGGTTATCTCTACTCTTGTTGCCTCCCTTATGTAAAGTTATAATATCTCCCCGTTTCATTTGAACTGGTATATGTCCTGACCTCAGCATACTAGTTAATATATGTGCAAGACAATTGGAAACAATGTAGTTGGCAAAAACATATGTTCATGTGTGATCCTGTCTCGCCAACAGGCTTTACCTCGAGGGAGGGATTTTATAAATGATGCCACTACCTCAGGAGAGACTAGTTCACATGTATCTAGTGAAATATCAATAAATGTCTGTCCCGGGGTGCGCTCTACTATTCCTTTCCATACTTTATTAAGGCCGGTCGATTTGGTTGGTAAATAAAGGTCTTTGAAGTACAATACCCACTTTTCCACAATTTCTTCTCTGCTAAAGCATACCTTATCCCCGATATTCAAACCGCATCCTATCATAGATTTGGACTGTTTTTTCCTTGAGTTTACTGTTTTCCCAAATCAAACATTATCAGTTTTAGCAGCCAGTTCCAGGTTTTTATCAAGCATCATCATGTACTCATTGACAACACGCCTATGTGTCCTCCTAAATAGAGCTTTGGCCGCCGTATAGTAAACTTTCTAATCACAGTTGTCATTACGAGGCCTACCAGCCCGACACCATCGATCGCGGCCACCCGACATTGCATTATGGAGATTAGAAAGTTTATTTGACCAGTACGGTTTCAATTGAGTCATAAACGTCTTCTTTGGAAGGGCCTTATCTGAGCATGAAATTAACTTTTCACATTTTTTTTAAATTTTTAAACGATCATACATACTTTCAATGTCTTTATAAGTAACTTGACCATTATACATGTATACGGCCAGGGAAAAAAATCAAACAATATGTTAACTTTAATCAGAGACGTACAGAGTAACTTTGATGATTTAAAGGTCGCCTTCGCGAAGATTCTTGATTTTTGAAAAAAATGAAATAAAAAAATATGTTAAAATATGAACTGTATTCGTATTAATTTGCATTGTACATATTATTGATACGCGTTGTTTACAGTGTAACGTATTACTTGTTATTTGTTTAATTGTCATAAATTGCATTGATTGTTATTAATTCCATGCCAAAGTTAACCAATTTGTGTGTGTATAAATATTAATTATTGTTGCACCGGGAGTGTTGCCAATGTCGCGAAATAACAGACTTTTATTTTAATATGAGTTAGTTAAATATGCAATACTTTTGAGATTGATTCTTATGTTATACAGATGGTATATGGTTATCATATGTTTAAACTTTAATTGGTTTTATCTTAAGCTTATTACAATATTACAGTAACATCGTTTAAGTATAACATTTTTTCATTTCCACCGTTGACCTAGTACCAATTCGATATGAGTCTACCGGTGCTTTTCAACGGTGTCATTGCTCCGGCGGAGTCACACGAATAACACATGAATTTGTGCTACCCACAATACTCTTGCACTTCATGTTTGTTTTTTGGCGGTAAATAAAAACATAAAAGACCTTTGTTAGGCGTTTAGAGGAGAGTTAGAATTAAGAAGAGTTAAAAAAAGTGAATTAAAAGGAGTTAGAATTAAAAAGAGTTAAAAAAGTGAATTAAAAGGAGTTAGAATTAAGAAGAGTTAAAAAAAGTGAATCAAAAGGAGTTAGAATTAAGAAGAGTTAAAAAAAGTAAATTAAAAGGAGTTAGAATTAAGAAGAGTTAAAAAAGTGAATTAAAAGTAGTTAGAATTAAGAAGAGTTAAAAAAAGGGAATTGAAAGGAGTTAGAATTAAGAAGAGTTAAAAAAGTGAATTGAAAGGAGTTAGAATTAAGAAGAATTAAAAAAGTGAATTAAAAGGAGTTAGAATTAAGAAGAGTTAAAAAAAGTGAATCAAAAGGAGTTAGAATTAAGAAGAGTTAAAAAAAGTAAATTAAAAGGAGTTAGAATTAAGAAGAGTTAAAAAAGTGAATTAAAAGTAGTTAGAATTAAGAAGAGTTAAAAAAAGGGAATTGAAAGGAGTTAGAATTAAGAAGAGTTAAAAAAGTGAATTGAAAGGAGTTAGAATTAAGAAGAATTAAAAAAGTGAATTAAAAGGAGTTAGAATTAAGAAGAGTTAAAAAAGTGAATTAAAAGGAGTTAGAACTAAGAAGAGTTAAAAAAAGGGAATTGAAAGGAGTTAGAATTAAGAAGAGTTAAAAAAGTGAATTAAAAGGAGTTAGAATTAAGAAGAGTTAAAAAAGTGAATTAAAAGGAGTTAGAATTAAGAAGAGTTAAAAAAGTGAATTAAAAGGAGTTAGAATTAAGAAGAGTTAAAAAAGTGAATTAAAAGGAGTTAGAATTAAGAAGAGTTAAAAACGTGAATTAAAAGGAGTTAGAATTAAAAAGAGTTAAACAAGTGAATTGAAAGGAGTTAGAATTAAGAAGAGTTAAAAAAGTGAATTGAAAGGAGTTAGAATTAAAAAGTGTTAAAAAAGTGTATTAAAAGGAGTTAGAATTAAAAAGAGTTAAAAAAGTGAATTAAAAGGAGTTATATAAAAATAATTTTAAAAGGTTTATAACATCGGACTTTCAATTATAAATTAGATTATATGACAAATTGTTGGATTATAATAGTTAGAAAGTGTTAACATCTGGAAATAAATTCATTAATTACTATTCACTATTTAGGACATTTACTGTGCATTGTTATTGGAATTAAAAAAATTAAAACTGTATAAATAAAGAAAGAAATAGTGAAATATTGTGTTTGTGGTCTTTCATAAATCTAATGTGGCTAAAATAAAAACAGCGCCACACGAGTCTATGTAACTTTCTAGTGATAATGTATACCGTTCAACATGCTCTGAGCGGACCCAACATTTACAGGTTATATCATAGATTATGTTCAACTGTAATCATTTAAACAAACGCGTTTTTACAGGTGTATTCAAGATTGCAAAACCTATTTTAGAAATTACATCAATTTAGTCTTACCCCATAATCAAATTAAGAAGCATTTGCTTAATAATCACCAATTTTCTAGTAAAAATGTGTATGGGTATACCATCTTGAAAAACGTTCGACAACTAACCACAATCAGCCCTGAGTTACGACCTTTGAATAGGCGAAAACTGTATTTACGGTGTTCGCTATATAAATGTTGATTTTTCTTGCTAACGCACAACCATATTGAACCTTACCAACACATTTTTTGTCCAAGTAGATGCCAGTGTTGCCTGAGTCCGTGCCACAAACGAAACGCAACATGTATACAACAGGGCTTACAACACAAAAAAGTGAAAGACAGATGTGTCGCACCACAATTTAGGTGTTTGTGACGAAAATGGTGTCATAGACCATTGACATTAAATGATGTACATGACAAAACAAGAATCAGCCTCGTATGTAATTCTCGAAGTTACAACCATTTTGTAGGTCCATTTTATAATGCCCTACAATACCATACGACTTTTTTTACGAGAGACCAACGAATTTCATTCTATATTTGAGGTTACCTAACGCCTTCAAAACCGTAAACATTTTTTACGAATGTTCAACGATTATTAAATATTGTCCTAACATGAACTTACAAAAGTCTGTTGAATGTTTCACCATCCTTTATGTGGCTGTCAACGGTTAATCTTACGATTTGAATTCGACAGCGTTGACCTGTTTTACCTCCACAGATATAAAACACATAGTGTATATATGAAAGTCCACAGCCCAACATCCCTCAAACCGACGTCATTCACCTCAGGCGTATCCCCGCTAGGATCGTTTGTTGTATGTATTTATGTTGCGACCAGGCTAATGCCGAATAAAAGGTTTTGTAAGAAAAACATGTATTTATCAAGATAAATTTTAATGCAATACATGAAAAACGGCTGAAAAGGCGTAATTGTGAACATATGTTTTATCATGATTCAAATGAGGTTAAGCATAAGGTTGAACATTTCTATTAGTGGTTGAACAGGAATGACGTTAACAATAAATTATACATCCCTCATCACCCAGTTGGCGGTTTATTAGTCATTGTGCGGGTCAATGGTTAGAGACATGTTATCTTTCCTATAACCGTTGCATGATGGCTTAATGTGCGAAATCGCCAGAAATGATTAGGCTATTCCAGTCATTATTTAGGGACTTGCACCATGTGATTCGTATCGGTAAACTTTCGGAAAGGTATGCTTGTGTAAATGTAGCGAGTTTTCAGGCGCAGTACTTTCCCTTGACAAGGGCAATACTTTCAGCGTCTAACGAGAGTACAGTCTCAGTGAAAAGGTAGCGAATATTTCCGTACATTATTGTTATAGCCGTCAGTCTAACATTTTATAACAAAAATGTTACAGATCGATTCTTAAACTTATCACGGACATAGAAGCGCTTCCTTAACAACATTCATTAATCAATATAAGTAAAGGTGAAGGAAACGGGCTAATGAAAATATTCACTTTCTTACATTCAATAGATTATCCATAGACACAATTAATATTACATGGTGATTGGGTTACAGCAGCCTTGTGATTGTCCGCACACGGATTACATACGTTGTATATAAGCTATTGAACTTCCTTTTCTTGTGCAGCGATTTTTCAATTCATTAAACTTTAGACGTAAAAAGATATATTTTTGGAAAGTTCATGAATTACTGCCTGTCAATTTCGTTAAACTCGACTATATAAGCAAAAAACATTGAACTAATTCATTGCAAATTCATGAGAAAAGTTTTAAACGTCAGGAAAAGTACGAATCTCACCGCCTTATATGGTGAACTACGAAGGCACCCAATGATAACTTAACGAAAAATAAGAATACTTAAGTATTGGATACGAATTTTAATATCTAATAATACACCATTAATCAAAAATACATATAGAATGTTAAAAAGTGACGTTGACAACAATAATACATACAGTGGAATAAAGAAAATATTAGATGAAATTGGAATGTGAGAAATATGGTTAAATCAAGATATACAACCGATTTCGATCGAAATAATACGACAAAGAATTATTGATATTTATAAACAGTCGTGGAATACAGATATTAATGATTCAAACAGACTAGAACATATCGCTGGTATAAAAATGAACTCAAGCAAAAAAAATATCTAGATAGTATACACATAAATAAATATAGAATTGCCCTTACAAAATTTCGAGTTTCCTCACATGACCTATTAATCGAAACGGGAAGACATCATCACATCCCAAGAACAGATAGAATATGTACCTTTTGTAATATGAATGCCATCGAAAATGAATATCATTTTCTTTTAGTATGTCCAAAATATCACAATCTACGAAAACAATTATTTAAACCATACTTTTGCCATTGGCCAACAAAACAAAAATGTATTACCCTTTTGTCCTCAGACAGCGGAAAAACTATGCACTGTGTTAGTAAATATCTATATCATGCATTTTTGTTACGATCGAGAACCTAATTATGTTGAGAATTAATATGATATATAGTATACTTCTCTATTGACTATGTCTGTGCTCTTCACGATGATTTTTTTCATATGATTTATTTCATATGTTTTGCATTTTGGCTATAGATGATATGTCATTTAATGCTGAATAAATATTATGTTATGTTATGTTATGTTATAATAGTTTTACTTTGAAATTGTTCGATGTAACCGATGCAACTACCCGAAACTAATGTAACCGCGGGACCCTGTATTGGACACAGAGAAAACCACTTTCCAAACTTTTGGAAAACATTGCTGTAACCCACTGTAACTATTGTAACCGCATACCTCTGATCATATGTCGACCTTAAAACTCGTTTTTTTATGTTGATCGTTGAAAATTGTCGATGTAATCGATATAACGCCGGTGTAACACACTTTTCACAGCATACACGCCTTACAATAAACCAGTATTACCGATGTAACTGTGGTCATATAGGCGTTACAATATTCGCAGATTTCATTTTAATGGGCAAATTGTATGCCCCATCACTAAGTAATGTATATTATAACAGTTTTCTGTTTTACATAATATCTTATGCTCATTCTTATAAGCATTAACGTACTATAAGGTCAAATCCATACTCATGGTTCTCTTTTCTGCAGATTGTGATATGGTTATTCAAGATAACCTCAACTACATATAAAAGTCTATTGCAATCTCACAGTCCTCTATTCTATACATTGTGTTAAGCTTATTCAGAGCTTCCTCTTTTATTACATACCGTATGTATTCTTCAGTTAAGAAGTTTTAGCAATGTTATTTTTACCTATTTTTACCTAGGAGAATAAGGATAATGTTTGGGCATGGAAACATCTTTAATAATGCTATCATTTAAGAGATATGCATTTGTAACAGTTAGTGAGATAAACTGATAGAATCGCTGCGCATCCCCTCCCTACCCCACACCCCCGTATATTGTACATTTTACCAAGTTTTGTCGGCTTTAAATACTGAATAAAATGGTAAAATGTATTCTTAACACAATGCCGAAAACAAAGGTATTTTTAACCATTAAATACCGTCTTAGCATTTGGGCTACCATTTTTCTCCGCAATATGTTCATGTATTGTATGTATTACTGGTAAATCAATATTCTGAACTGTATGAGATTTACCGCCATGGTCGAATTGGTATTTTAATTTTTCAAAATAAAAATAATGAAATAAAAATACCGCTGTTTTACTGTCCGAGACGATTATGATTAACTTTTCTATTTGTGCTCAACATACAAGGAAAATACGTTTATCAAGTTGAATATATGTTTTAATATGGTGTTGTATTTTCTCGTATTTTTGTAAGGCCTTTAATTAACAGCGTTAACATAAAAGTATTGTCTACTAGGCTTGTCCTTGTCGTTGTTATGGTATTATTCATTGAGACTGTTAATTGGCTGAAATCGAAGGCCAATTTCGAAATGTATTACTGTCAACACCCTTTAACAACGGCTTATTAAAAAATGTATATTCCAGATTCAATATTTATAAACAGAACATTCCGAAGGTCATGACCCGCGTTGAAGAATTAATTGATGTGTTTACAGATTAATATAATGATACAATGTACAAATTAAACAATTAATAGGCAATACTAAATACATAAATTACATATATAAATCAAAACAATAAAAAGTAATATGTATCATGTATGCACATAAACATATATTTAACTGACATATTCACATCACCATAAATATATATTAAGCATAATATACAACAGCTACATAAATTTAGAAAACCTATATGATAGTAATAACCTTATATTAATGCATGTCCGCAGCCAAGTGCAAACAACACGAAACTATAGTGTTCCTTCGGGAAATCTTAAATATAATTTCGTCTTGTTCTAACCTGAATCAATACGATTAAAAAAAGTGAATACGTAAACGGATATAGATTTTTCTTCCGAAATGTTATCTTAAATAAATAGAAATTGATTTAAACTAGCACATGTTCGCTTTTTAAAAGAGTACGTGTTTTGCTTCAGGAACGAGTTACAGTGTATGTCTCTGACTTGTTGATGAGTCTATCACTAACAGATAGATTTTACTTTAAACTGATATTAACTTGGTATCGATGTGTACAATGCATTGAAACTAACTAACTGAAGTACCGTATAGTTTACAATTAATTTATTTTCGCAGTTTTCGTATTTTTCCATTCAAAAAAGATTGCTAGGAAAGTCTACCTAGTAGAATTCATTCTTATTTGATTGGCTGGTCGATGTTGTCACGTGATATTACCAAGTTAGGTATATAGCTTAAAGGTTCCATTTTAGAGTAAGCCTTCGTAGCACCATGGATACAAACATAACTGCAAACTACTACTACTACTACTACTACTACTACTACTACTACTACTACAACGACGACTAGTACTACTACTACTACTACTACTACTACTACTAATTATAATAATAATAATGATAGTAGTAATAATAGTAAAGATAGTAAGCACTGTAAATGGGGCATAGTTGACACCGTAAAATGTGCAAAGCTAGCACTGTTAATGTATAAGAAGAGTATGTCAACACTTTTAATGAAGAACTTTGAAAAGGTATTCATCAATTTACGATATCTAAATCATTGCTCTAACTAGTTTGTAGGTAAACGTCTACAACGGGAACAAAGATCATTCACGTCCGAACATACTCCAGGAAATCTAACCAATTGCGAAATGAATAGGATTGGGATAATTATCACGGTAAAGGTGCATAGTTTGCACTATTTATGTACATAGATAGCTCTGTAAAGATGCAAAGTTAGCACTGTTTAGGTACTCAGTTAGCTTCTACGTAAAGGTGCATAGTAAGCACTGTTTAGGTGGTACAGAAAAAGCACTGTTTAGGAAAGGTTCACTTACTACCACATTTTCCACCATGTCCAATTCAGGGAACAACGAGTACAATCAACGAGGTGATGTGGTGGAGGTAACGCTGCTCCGTGGTAAGAAAGTTCATAAAAGTCATCGAGGAATGCAAATGTTTCTTTTCAGGGATCTGTGCAAGATGACATCCTCTCAATATTGATTTCATTTAGGTATTCGGTTTCCTCTACAATGTTTCATGAAATAACATTTCCATATCCAGCACACACAAAAACTAGAAGCCCATATTACGAATAACATCTACCACGTTTGTTCAAATGAGGGTCGGTTCCGATCAGATGTCATTTTGGTATGGTAAAGAAATTTGTTATCAACATTTTTTTATTTAAACAGACTAAGCCCTCATATATGTACCCACCTCACAGATTCAATGCATGCAAATTATGTTCAAACAGATGTGTTCTATATTGGATGATTGACATCTTTAAGACATTCAACTCAAACCTTTTGTCCGAAATGTTGCAGGTTTCTGAAAATGACGAAGACGAACACATCTATTCGCTTGAATCCCTATAATTCGATTAAACAGTAATAAGAGCAATATATTCAGTCCCAGAAATCAGGAAAAAGGGTAGTCATAATTGATTGGTGAACAATGAAACGACTGAGAAAAGTACATGAAACATTTGTCTCCTTCACCGGACCAGAATATATCGATCATTTCAATCATTTACCCCGTGTGTAAAGAGGAAACGAAAAAATAAAACTTTTTACGAATTACTATCACGAGATATAACTGCCAAATATTCGTTCGTATTGTTTGTAATATAAGTAGTCTTTACCTTCATGTTTGTCACGCATGACATTGTATCTTTAGCTGAACGTGACACTAACGTATGTTATTAGTATTAGTACCCTTATGGCCAAAGGCCTATGTATTGCCGATATTGCCAATAAACTTGAAACTGAAAGTATTAATGGATTGACAAATTTTCGCTGTAAAACAGTAGCATTATCTCCCTGAATTAAAAAAAAAAACACAAACAATGTGCCCTGACTGACTTATCATTCTATTATGTAAATGCATATGTATTTCGGATATTTGTTCCAAATTCAGACAATAAAGATTGAAGATATTTTAAGATTTATGTACAAAATATCAATATACATTAAATATTTCACAGTTGAATAATTGACACTTTATGCAAATCAAACATAAACATAGAAATAAATATTCTATATTCAGAAATATTTTATCTGTAAACAATTACATGTAAGTTACGTAGATTTATTTGAGTTCGACTATGATAAAAAGCCCTAAAAGCGTTAAAAGGCCGTAGACGCAACAAGCGTGATTGTACCTTTATCACAATGCTGTTCACAGGCAAAAAAATACAAACAATATTCGGAATATACCAAAATGTAATTGATAAGTCCATCAATTCTAATAGGCAAGCGAGTTTATACATAGCCATTCAATAATTCATAAGTCACATTTACAAAACCTTGAACTAAAAGGTATTATATCATCAATACTTCTAACATGCATAATGTTTTGCATGCGCTTTAATGCACTTATAATCATATTAAAGCAATTCATTTTTTACACGGCACATTAAACAAAAATGGAAAGAAATAAGCCCAGTAATAAAAATATTCAAATACATAATTAATAAAAATAAAAGTAATACGGCAAATGACAGAATTGTTCTGAACTTGTGACACAAACGTACAAACACCACATACACACGTACAAACAAACACCACAAACCTACCATATATGCATTAAAAAGCCGTACATATAAATGAAGGTATTACCGCCTTGGAACAATTAACACTTACTTGGACACTTACACTTACTTGGACACTTATTTTAAAACTTACTTGGAAACATTTAATTTAATTATGATATTGACATTTAAACTGAAAGGAAATAGATTATGCTCGACACATCTTTTAAATACACACTTAATCTCTGTGGAATTTAATGTCAATATGTATATACACAACGCATTGTTATTTCTGTTTTATCATGCAACATTGATCTAAAAATGTGACCTTAATTTTTGAGATGACGACCTGAATGTAATGCAGCCTTCCATAATGCTCTAGAATTCTGGGGATCTAATGAAAATCTCAATAATAATATCTAACTTTTGGCTGAGACATGGGTTTTAAAGAACGGATTGGAAGACAGACAGTGCTTTTATTATGGGACACAAGTTAAATATGAAAAATCAAATCGCCAACTTGAATCATGTGTCAGCTTTATACGAGAGAGCCGTTTTGTTTTAGTTCATCACTTTGTCATTTGAAATGGCCTTTTAGTGTTTGCTCAATCGCTCATTATTGCCTCGTGTTGCGATTGAGCAGGCAGGGTTTCATTCAAGTTTCCATCATCTTCACACAAGTATTCTCTGACTAGTTCCATATGACTCATTTATAGCGAAGACTCTATAGTTTGATTATCTAATTCTTGATTGAGCGATTCAAATTCTTCCATCGCAACAGCATGAATATAATCCACTTGAAATTGTCCTAAATCACCAAATATTTCTTCATCCTCATCGAAATCTTTAACAAGTTCAATACTGCTATTAGATTCTTCGACTCTACGTCGGGGATTAACTTCGTTCGTATTGTCGTTCTTACAGGCATGACCAAGATCACTATACGAATGTGTGACGATCAACCTGGATATTATTTTGTCACTACTGTTAAGTTCATTTATGCCTTTAGATTCTAGGATGCTCTGTAGGGATCTACTGTCGTCCGTAAATTCTTCTAAAGGCACGGTTTCGATATCACGGTCATATTGTGTGACGCTGATTTCATCATAGTGATCAGGTGAGTTTTGCTCACAGATGTAACGATATTGTTCCATGGTATCTACATTAATTGACAAAAGTAAGTTCAAAACACTCAAACCATTTGATATTCAGTAACGCATATTTGCAGTAGTCAGCATCATAAAAACATAATCATCCTTTTTATTTTTCATACATCAATGTATTGAAGAAAGCCGGCAACAAAAATATAAGAATGAGTATTTATAAATCTCCGGCTCTTTAAAACACTAACGCACAGAGATTCAAATACGTGTAATCGATAAGCACTCTTATTTACATAATGTTTAAAATGAAAATGAATGAATGGATAACATGAATATTTACCTTCATTGATGTCGGCATACACGTTGGAGCTCTGCCGTCTACGAGATGATTGTTGCCTTGGTGGAACGCCAACTGGAAATATCCGGCCTCGTTCTATGCGTTCATTCTGCTGACGGATAAACCTGCATATTCAAACAAAGTGATGCATGTTTTGACCTTTTTAGAACAATTATACAAGCTATTTCATATAATGTACGTGTGCAACATCATCCAATGATGCCACGATAACTAAATAGTTTTCCTTAAAACTCAAATTTACCAAACAACATATACAACCAAATACTTGCAATATTATGTTCTGATGGTATTTTACTAATACCAGTGTGTTACACCCTAAAAGAAAGCATTTTTAATATGATAATAATTTTATCACGAAAAGTATGTTTATTGTTTTTTAAGGGAATACAAACGTCAAAAAATGTTTTCATTATCTTGCAGTAGCAGAGTATATTATTAACTATCAAAAAAGGTCGGACTCCCACTTAATCCAAATATGTGTATTTGAAGGATGCCACTAATAAATATTTCAGAATATCATTTTACACAAACATGTATTTGCTACTTTGTTACTCTCAACTCCTACCTTTTTCGTGCCCATACGTAGCAAATAATCCCGACAACAAAGACAACCACAGTGAATATAGCTGATATGACTATCAAAGTTGTCTTAAGGGAGTTGACTTTCTTTTTATCGGTCGAAACAGTAGTCGTAGTTTGCAAACGTCTCATATCTAAAGAAACTTAATAGAAATGTGCGTTAGAATATCAATTGCTGGGCAAACTAAATAACCTAAACATGAATCCGAACAGGCCACAATTTCTTGAATAATCTCATTAGATATCCAGCACACCAATATGTCAATTTCGAATACCTGGTGGTCCCACATAATTTTACTATCATTTGAAAGATGTTTGTATGCAGAAAATAGTTTGTAAATAAAAGCTTGTTTGGCCATCAAAGATTGCAAAATATATCAGTTACGTCCGATTTTAGTTAAACGAAGAAGGAAATATACATACTGTATTAACTTAATGTTCGATGTACATTTGGTTATTTCTTTCACATACCGATATCCAGTAAGCAAATACTTTCAAATGAGGCCAAAATCGTATGTGGCCATCAGGCATCAAAATTGAGCGTTACTATTAATGGAGTTATTTATTTATTGCTCGAAGTACGCCATAACACGATCAAAATAGCATATTATTTTCATTTGAAAAGTTCCCAAGCTTGTGACTTAAATAATTTTTGTGAGCGTAACGAACTGGTAGTATATTTCCAGGTCAAAAGCTCATTGTAATTTTTATTGATATGTTATGTATGTCTGTTATTCATATCTGAAAAAAGCTCATTAAGCTAATGTTTCTTGTTAACACATACCCGTCTTTAAATAAAGATTCTTGTATCTTTTATCTTGTACATAACGTTGCATTATTAAATCAGATGTATTTTAACATTAGATAAATACATATACATTTCAAAACTCATTGATTATCATAACTTTGAAAGGCGATTGATATTTTAACATTAAGCTTACCCCCACAGAATTTACCACTCCAACCAGGAGTACAGCCGTTAATACACTCCCCGGTGGATGAATTACACCGGTTTCCATGTTCGTCACCTTGACAGTTGGCACTGCATTTAGTGTTGCACTTCTTGTCCCAATAACCGTTCTCACAACCATACAGACATACACCGTTATCATCGCACAGGGTAATATAGGAATTTATTTTGCAGTTCTTACATGAAACGTTGCAAAATTGCCCGTAGTGATTTAAAAAACAGCCATTTAAGCATTTGCCACTTTGTCTGTCACATTGTGGGAAACCGTCCCTTTCTCGACATTCTTTCCCACATTCTAGGGAACAACTTTTTAAATACGTCCTTGAACAGTCCTTACAAATTCCGCTTGAGCTATAACATATCCCATTCAAACATTCTTTTGAACATGTTTTCTCGCAATAAATGCCAAAATAACCAGGTTTGCAGTCCTTACAAACTCCACTAGAGCTATTACAAATACCATTCAAACATTTATTTGAACAAGGTTTCTCGCAATACATGCCAGAATTACCAGGTGTGCAGTCTTTACAAATTCCGGTGGAGCTATTACATATCCCATTTACACAGTTTTTTGAACACGTTCGGTTGCAATACGTGCCAAAATAACCAGATGTACAGTTTTTACAAAATCCACTTTGTACATTACATATCCCATTTACACATTTTTCCGAACAGTTTTTGTCGCAATACTTGCCAAAATAACCAGACTTACACCGACCCAAGCAGCCTTCGTAAACGGACCATTTCGACTCACAGTACTGTTTGAGAGCTGCAAGCAAAACGGTTGCAACATTTTATTTTATCTAAGTTAAAAAATGATGTCTGTGTAGAATTATATTTGATACATTTAAATAGAGTATAATGCATTTTAACTGGAGAATATTTTCTGTTATTTAGATATGCATTTTTTATACAAATCAATGACAAGGCAACACAGACTAAAGCTTTCGCATGAGTGATGACACGCACGCGCGTGTTAGCTTTTAGGCTTATCGGTTTGTTCTGGTAGTAATGACACGTATACACGTGATTGCTTTAAGGCTACTAGAGTTATCGCATAAGTGAAGACACGCACGCACGAGTTAGCTTTATGGCAACTAGAGCTACTGCAAGACTGTTGACACGCACTCAACAGTTCGCCCTAAGGGTACTAGAGCTATCGCATGATCCATTACACGCACGCACGAGTTAGCTTTATGGCAACTAGAGCTACTGCAAGACTGTTGACACGCACTCAAGAGTTAGCCCTAAGGGTACTAGAGCTATTGCATGATTCATTACACGCACGCACGAGTTAGCTTTATGGCAACTAGAGCTACTGCAAGACTGTTGACACGCACTCAAGAGTTAGCCCTAAGGGTACTAGAGCTATCGCATGATTCATTACACGCACGCACGAGTTAGCTTTATGGTTCTAGAGCTACTGCAAGACTGTTGACACGCACTCAAGAGTTCGCCCTAAGGGTACTAGAGCTATCGCATGATCCATTACACGCACGCACGAGTTAGCTTTATGGTAACTAGAGCTACTGCAAGACTGTTGACACGCACTCAAGAGTTAGCCCTAAGGGTACTAGAGCTATCGCATGATTCATTACACGCACGCACGAGTTAGCTTTATGGCAACTAGAGCTACTGCAAGACTGTTGACACGCACTCAAGAGTTAGCCCTAAGGGTACTAGAGCTATCGCATGATTCATTACACGCACGCACGAGTTAGCTTTATGGCAACTAGAGCTACTGCAAGACTGTTGACACGCACTCAAGAGTTAGCCCTAAGGGTACTAGAGCTATCGCATGATTCATTACACGCACGCACGAGTTAGCTTTATGGTTCTAGGGCTACTGAATGAGTGTTGACATGCACGCACGAGATAGCTGTAAGGCAGCTAGAGGTATTCCTTGAGTGTTGACAAGCACGCACGTGTTAGCTCAAACGCTACTTGAGCTATTGCATTAATGATGACCTAGGTCATAAGTGTTGGCTTTTTTCAACGAAATATATGCCAGGCTCTTCATTCTACTTCAATGTTATACCGTTAAAACTGCTTACTTCTCAAACTCCAAACTAACCAATTTGTGTAAAGATTATTCAATGGCACTGGAATGTATGATGAAATTGCAATAGATCACAAAAAAGACACGCCATGCACTACTTCCACTCATGCTGCCATGTTTACTTGGAAACAGAGTGGTACCTCTTAAATAAGCCGATTCAAGTATCCTGGGCGGAACAAATATGCGTCAACAAAAACAATTTCTACAAGTATCTTTTCGGTTAGTTCGGAGGTAGGTTTGTTTTTTGAAAAAAAATGAACACCATTTCTAAATATAACTCAAAACAGTTCGAACATGTATTTTTCCGCCGATCTAGCACATAACAAATTGAAAACGGTAAAAAGCTTTTTATTTAGATTAAAAGGGACTAGACACCAGATGATTCACATGTAAGAAGAAAACAAAGATGTCAAAATTAAATCGTTATGTACAACGCATTAAATCTTACTTACCGATGAATCATATCGCTTAGGCCAAATGCACCTTTCCAAGTGTTTGCACATTTTTTCCAATTCGAAATTTACTGGGGTTGTCTACCACGTGAAATCAAGTTAGTTTATACCGTAATAGCAACGGTATATTTATCTGTACTCATCTAGTGACTTTCACATGCTAAATATACACACTTCATGTTTTTCCAGAAGAAAGGACATTGCGGAAAACTGTTACGAGACAACGTAGACACAGATCTGTCATCAACATCGGTGATGATTAATGTAATTTTTTTAATGTAAACTCTGTTCAAAATGACAGGGAGTTGCTAAGTCTCTTAATTACAGCTTTTTGTATAAAACAACCACATGACTTGCAAGATGTCGGAAAACTGATGCCTCGCATTTTAAACTAGAAACCCATTTCGCGTTATATTTAATATACTCAGCTGAAACAGAGACATGATTTTTTTGCGTTTATTATATTAATCACGTTAAATGATGTGTTATCGGCCCTATTCTAGCTCGCATCGACATTTCTATGTTTTTAAGGAAATGCTGACTTTGCCGAGTTTTGGACCAGCTGGTGTCTAGTCACTTTCATGCTACTTGTACACGTTAAAATAGACTTTAATAAACATTTATTAGACCATGATAAACAAATATTATTGATAGATTATAGAGTGCCATTGATGAAAAATGGTGTGCACCTAGTAGATAATTGCTATTGGCACGATCATCATCATCATCATCATTGATTTGTACTTCTTTTATCACTAAAATACCAATATCTGCTTAGTACATTATTAATTTTTGAACAGCGTTGAAACTGAAAGGTCAAGGACACTCTTTAAACACAAAGAATATTGGTGTTTTCAAGTCTACATATCATTTAAAAATGTATATCTAGATTACCTGCCCATCAGGAACAATGGTAATAAGACTTTCTTTCTAAAACAAATGCCAACAAGAATTATATGTCATGTCATAAAATATGTTTTTAATTATTAGCTGTAAACTATGATAGTCATATGGACGGCGAAATCATTGTTGACCACGGCTAACGGCTCGGTTATCAAATATTTTGGTCCATTTTGACAGCATATTTCACGACATGATGTTCGACAGAGATGACTTACTGCAGGCAGAAGCAGCCTCATCTTCGCCGTTACGGCAGTCATTATCTCCATCACATATCCAATCTTTGTGTATGCATTTCCGAGAAACGTTACAGAAGACCATGTCTAGTTTATGACATGCATCCGTGGCTGTAATAAAGACGAAAATGGCAGCACCGAACGTTAAACATAAATGAAATAAATTTATGAGTAATATAAGAAATACACCCATTAGTATAGTATTACATATTAAAATGGTTTTCATTAATTTGAACCGTTCAAGATCATCTTTACCGTTAAAGATCTGTTTGATCATTAAAACTCTAATATACCAAGTCCAAGTACGGTTCATGTGTGAAAGTGACTACTTTCTTTCTTTGTGTTATGCTACTTTTTATTGAGTTTCAGCTAATGTTGTTCTCATTAGTCTCGTGAAGGCCGGTAAGCAAATTAACCATAGTCCGAGAGGTAATTGACCTCCGTCAACTAATGAAATTAAATACGAAAATACCCGATGTACATGGCCATGTTTACATTGACACTTTCCATAAATATGTATATATTCTAATGAGTTGAACACAGCTCAATATTCGATCGCTTTTCTTCATTAAATTAAATAGTTACTATTTATATATAAATATATACATGTATATATTTTTATTGTATGCATTCTGTTTATCTATATAATTTTGAATAGTTAAGTAAAAATGATATCAACAATTGATAATTTTCAAATGTCAGTCAGCCCACTCTTACTTCAAAATCAAACGTCAAAGTTGGGACTCAATTTCAACGACGTCAACGACAACAATGACATTACGTTCGCATACAAATTGACGCGTTTTTCTGAACAACATTTGTTTCCATTTTTTAGGCATATAATGAAACATAGCACTTGTTTTAGTGTTCTATAGCAATATGTGTATTCTATATATATTACCACGTGATCACTAAAAGTAAATATTTCTCTCATGGGTACGCTTTTCGTGGGGTGTAGAATTCGCCTCTATAGACGAGGATTTATAAATGGAAAGTGTCCCACAAACGTGTGTGATCCCAGGTTGTATTATATCTATAGTTTATATATATTTATACACACAAGCATTTCTTCGAATAGATTCCCACAAAGGGGCATGTTTTGTTCTATTTTCGGTCCAATGTTCATGTGCGGGGAGAGGGTTTAGTTATTACATGATATAAATATTAAGTATCCCTCGATGATACCCATTGCAGCCGTTATAAACAAAGGTTCGCGCCGACAGAGCCGGTACAATTCCTAATTATTTGTTTTCCATTAGTTTATTTCTCACAAAAAGTCGTTAATCTATTGCGATGAAGATTCAACATCCATAGATAGGATTATCAGCCAGAAAAGAATACAGTAGAAATGAGGCATTTAACACTGTTTTTCATTGTTATCATTGGATCCGACTAGCCAGATTGTTTAACATATTTTGACGATAAAATCGGATAAAAATGTATTTCTGAAACATAGTTATCGTAAAAGGGTTTTATATCCCAGCTTTTCAAAGCAAATGCAGGTATTTGGCAATTTATTATATGATTTGTTACGAATTATTTTTAAGTCCTCACAATGTTACGGAAATGTTATTGAATAAAACTGAAACCAGGTTAAATAACAATAATATGTGCATAGAATTTTACGATAGGATAATTTACGAGACGTTATTTAATTGGCAGTTTGGTTATCGTATACTTGGTCGTATGAATAGGGTATCAAATTTGTTCTATATATCTATGATTTTAAATCATAAGAGTTTCATATTTTTAACGTGTTGCCTTAATTATACACGAGCGCGAAGGGAAGTGGTTACAGTTTCTGCTGCGTACCATAACATATAGGATAGCGTTCATTAGGTAGCTTCCGTGTAACTAAACACCGCTATAATGTATCCGCATGCTACATATGTACTTATTGCACGCTAAATGCTCTACCTACTTGCTGCCGTTTTGAATGAGAAATTAATGAGCGAACGAAACTTTTTTAATATGGATAAATATAGTAAAAAACAATATCATTTTGTTTATGCTTTTTTTAATTCAAATTTTCAGTCATCATAAAAAGTTTTAAAACGGTTTAGAAATGGTGCAAATTTACACTGAAAACAAAACTTCTCTCTCACGGGTGAAGTCAATTCATTTATTTAATTTTAATTTTAATTCGTCTTGACTAATAGCTATATTTATAGTGTTAAGTTATTGTTTCTGTGGCTACATCCTAACAAGACAGGATAATATGTATCTTAGTCTGCATAAATAGATAACTTTTTATATCTTTAAAATTCTTGCGATAATCAACAACCGTTAATAGTAAATACCGTCGCAAATACAATTGTTTCTGTATAATTATGAGTATAAAATAATACTTGGTATATTTAAAAATGATAATAGTATATTTAGTAGTATTTATCGTGCTTAGTATATTTAAATAAGCTTCCATGTGCACTGCATTATTATAATCATGTTCAACTTATAATAGATGGCAGTCATACTTACAGCAGAAAAGAGGAGACTCATCTTCATCGCTTCGACAGTGAATAGATCCATCACATACCCAATCCATGCGGATGCACTCTTGGGAAATGTTACAGAAGAACCCACCTCTTCGAACGCATTCATACATGGCTGTAATAATTGCTGCTTCGAATGTCACCCATGTTAAAAAATAAATACTAATAGCGGATAAGGGTAACCCCTTTAGCGTAAATATTGTACACAACCATTATAATTATACGGTATACACCATCGCCAAAACTCGTATATAATAATTTTAAACAGAGTTTGACTTGCTAAATACATTTGAATTAAATGACTATGTACACTGAATTATTATCATCATGATGAACAACATAAAGGTAGTCGACAGTGATGACTTACTGCAAAAAGGGGGGGACTCATCTTCACCGCTATGACATTGTTTAGCTCCGTCACACACTAAATCCATACGGACACACCGCCGGGAAATAGAACAGTAGAACATGCCTCCTCCAATGCATTGTCTCCCGGCTGTAATCAGGAGGAAAAGGGTAGTCTTAATTGGCATAAATTAATGAAATAAACTCATGGGTAACATCAGGAATACTTCCAAAATCATTCGATAGCTACAGTGTAGAATATTAGTTAATACTTGAAACCGTTCAAGTAAGTATACAATTTTTTTTTAGATGCACTGGTGAATATTAACGTATCGTGGCTGTCACTAGCTTATCACACAAGAGAAACAAAGGATGTAACAATTTACATTCGAATAGTGTGAATGATACCGATTAGCAACATATAAATGATCAGTAATTTACTGGTAAATAGGTTAATTGTAGTTTTATACTTTGTTCTACATTATTGATAACCTAATAGCAATTATTCTCTGTCAGGTATAACATTTTTATGCTGAAGGTCAACGCAACCTTGACCTTCGAACACCGATCTCAAAATCAGTATTATTGTGTATATGATTTGCTTTGTTGAGTATATTTGAATAGGCTTACAGCATGCACTACATTCAAATTATCAACAAATGAATAATAATCGACAGAGAATACATACTGCAGGAAGGTGGAGCCTCATCTTCACCGTAACGACAATGATCATAACCGTCACATACGCTACTTTTGTGTATACACTCCCAGGAATCGTTGCAGAAGAACATGTCTAGTAGATGACATGTTTCCCTGGCTGTATTAAAGAACAAATTGGTATCATCAAATGCAAGCATTAAACCCATGCCTTACAGATGGAATACACTAATGATTATTCGCTAAATACAGATTTATATAATAGATAAACATTTCAAACTGTGTAATACGATCCCTTTACCCCGTAAAAAATATGAATTATTAAACCCATAATATCCCGTCGCAATAAAAGATGGACGTAAAATTGTATAAGTACAAACTGAATTGTATTGTACAATAAAAATATAATGATAGTATGATGTATAGCATTTGTCATTGCTTAAGCTATTCGAATCAGTTTATAATGCGCAAAGCATTATAATAAAAGTACACGTTCTCCAGCGCTAACGGCCATTTTTTGCAATTAAAACATTCATCTATATTTACTGACCGAAAAATGACATTTTTTGCTCAAATTCAGAGTAATTCCAGGATAATTCGTCTTAAACCGTGTATTTAGTTTGCTCCAGACACTTATATGTTTAAAAAAAGTATTAGATTAAAGTGTATATTACTTAAACTAAATATTTAATATAAATGTCAACTGACTTGGTATATGTTTGCTAGTTTTGAATATGAAACTGTACGATGTTCATCGCATGCATTGCCCTGTTTATCACTAAACATTAATTTCATTATTGTGCAGATTAAGGGAAAGGTTCGAGACAAGACCTGTGAGATCCATGCCCTTCAAGAAATTGTATGGCAAAAACAAAGATTGCGGCGGGCGGCTTTCGAAAATTGTTGTCCACTAGTTTGTTGGCCATTGGTGTTATTCCATTTTGGAAAAGGAATTATCTGTCAAAAGCAAGAACAACGTTGTTTTTAGGTGAAGAGTGACCTTGCTTCGAACATTTATTATGCATTTCAGAATTTTTTAGAAATTTCTTTACTAGTCAATTGTCC